>NW_026283869.1:95000-102500 GCF_023373465.1 Oncorhynchus keta
GAGTGTGTGTGTCGTCTCACCAGGCTATGTCCGTTGATGACGAGAGCGAACTCTCCAGATATGGAGTCTAGCGTGGTTGAGGAGGGGGGTCGAGGGGCGGGAGGGCCAGGGGGAGGGGGACACTGCTGCTGTTTGTCCCCCACGGAGGGCCACTCTCTCCCATCTCCTCCCCCGTCTCCTCCAAACCCATTCCCCAGAGAACAGGCCTCGCCCCATCCCTCCATCCCCTCCTCCTTTTCTCCCTCTCTCGTACGGGCAAACTCTATCATCCTCTCCCTCGCTCTCCTGAAGAGAAAGAGAATGAGGGAGGAGAAATGACAGGACAAAGAGATGAGGGTGAATAGTTGATTAACACACTGAACAGAGAGAGACAGAGAGAGAGAGACAGAGAGACAGAAAGAGAGAGACAGTAAGAGAGAGACAGAAAGAGAGAGACAGAAAGAGAGAGAGACAGAGAGAAACTAAAAGAGAGAGACAGAAAGACAGAGACAGAGAGACAGAAAGCGAGAGACAGAAAGAGAGAGACAGAAAGCGAGAGAGACAGAAAGACAGAGACAGAAAGCGAGAGACAGAAAGAGACAGAAAGAGAGAGACAGAAAGCGAGAGACAGAAAGAGAACGACAGAAAGAGAACGACAGAAAGCGAGAGACAGAAAGCGAGAGACAGAAAGCGAGAGACAGAAAGCGAGAGACAGAAAGCGAGAGACAGAAAGAGAGAGACAGAAAGCGAGAGACAGAAAGCGAGAGAGACAGAAAGCGAGAGATACAGAAAGACAGAGACAGAAAGCGAGAGACAGAAAGAGAGAGACAGAAAGAGAGAGACAGAAAGCGAGAGACAGAAAGCGAGAGACAGAAAGAGAGCGACAGAAGGCGAGAGAGACAGAAAGAGAGAGACAGAAAGAGAGAGACAGAAAGAGAGCGACAGAAAGCGAGAGACAGAAAGAGAGAGACAGAAAGCGAGAGACAGAAAGAGAGAGACAGAAAGAGAGAGACAGAAAGACAGAGACAGAAAGAGACAGACAGAAAGACAGAGACAGAAAGAGACAGACAGAAAGACAGAGACAGAAAGAGACAGACAGAAAGCGAGAGACAGAAAGAGAGAGACAGAAAGCGAGAGACAGAAAGCGAGAGACAGAAAGAGAGAGAGACAGAAAGCGAGAGACAGAAAGAGAGAGACAGAAAGAGAGAGACAGAAAGCGAGAGACAGAAAGCGAGAGACAGAAAGAGAGCGACAGAAAGCGAGAGAGACAGAAAGAGAGAGACAGAAAGAGAGAGACAGAAAGAGAGCGACAGAAAGCGAGAGACAGAAAGAGAGAGACAGAAAGCGAGAGACAGAAAGAGAGAGACAGAAAGACAGAGACAGAAAGAGAAAGACAGAAAGACAGAGACAGAAAGAGACAGACAGAAAGCGAGAGACAGAAAGAGAGAGACAGAAAGCGAGAGACAGAAAGCGAGAGACAGAAAGAGAGAGAGACAGAAAGCGAGAGACAGAAAGAGAGAGAGACAGAAAGAGAGAGAGACAGAAAGCGAGAGACAGAAAGAGAGAGAGACAGAAAGCGAGAGAGACAGAAAGCGAGAGACAGAAAGAGAGAGAGACAGAAAAAGAGAGACAGAAAGAGAGAGAGACAGAAAGCGAGAGACAGAAAGAGAGAGACAGAAAGCGAGAGAGACAGAAAGACAGAGACAGAAAGAGAGAGACAGAAAGAGAGCGACAGAAAGCGAGAGACAGAAAGCGAGAGACAGAAATAGAGAGACAGAAAGCGAGAGACAGAAAGAGAGAGACAGAAAGAGACAGACAGAAAGCGAGAGACAGAAAGAGAGAGACAGAAAGTGAGAGACAGAAAGCGAGAGACAGAAAGCGAGAGAGACAGAAAGCGAGAGATACAGAAAGACAGAGACAGAAAGCGAGAGACAGAAAGCGAGAGACAGAAAGAGAGAGACAGAAAGCGAGAGACAGAAAGAGAGAGACTGAAAGCGAGAGACAGAAAGAGAGAGACAGAAAGCGAGAGACAGAAAGCGAGAGACAGAAAGAGAGAGACAGAAAGCGAGAGACAGAAAGAGAGAGACAGAAAGAGAGAGACAGAAAGCGAGAGACAGAAATCGAGAGACAGAAAGAGAGAGACAGAAAGCGAGAGACAGAAAGAGAGAGACAGAAAGCGAGAGATACAGAAAGACAGAGACAGAAAGCGAGAGACAGAAAGAGAGAGACAGAAAGAGAGAGAGACAGAAAGCGAGAGACAGAAAGAGAGAGACAGAAAGCAAGAGACAGAAAGCGAGAGACAGAAAGAGAGAGAGACAGAAAGCGAGAGACAGAAAGAGAGAGACAGAAAGCGAGAGACAGAAAGCGAGAGACAGAAAGCGAGAGACAGAAAGTGAGAGACAGAAAGAGAGAGACAGAAAGAGAGAGAGACAGAAAGCGAGAGACAGAAAGAGAGAGAGACAGAAAGCGAGAGAGACAGAAAGACAGAGACAGAAAAAGAGAGACAGAAAGAGAGAGAGACAGAAAGCGAGAGACAGAAAGAGAGAGACAGAAAGCGAGAGAGACAGAAAGACAGAGACAGAAAGAGAGAGACAGAAAGAGAGCGACAGAAAGCGAGAGACAGAAAGCGAGAGACAGAAATAGAGAGACAGAAAGCGAGAGACAGAAAGAGAGAGACAGAAAGAGACAGACAGAAAGAGAGAGACAGAAAGCGAGAGACAGAAAGCGAGAGACAGAAAGAGAGAGAGACAGAAAGCGAGAGATACAGAAAGACAGAGACAGAAAGCGAGAGACAGAAAGCGAGAGACAGAAAGAGAGAGACAGAAAGCGAGAGACAGAAAGAGAGCGACAGAAAGCGAGAGACAGAAAGCGAGAGACAGAAATAGAGAGACAGAAAGCGAGAGACAGAAAGAGAGAGACAGAAAGCGAGAGACAGAAAGAGAGAGACAGAAAGAGAGAGACAGAAAGCGAGAGACAGAAATCGAGAGACAGAAAGCGAGAGACAGAAAGAGAGAGACAGAAAGAGAGAGACAGAAAGAGAGAGACAGAAAGAGAGAGACAGAAAGAGAGAGACAGAAAGAGAGACAGAAAGCGAGAGACAGAAAGAGAGAGAGACAGAAAGACAGAGACAGAAAGAGAGAGAGACAGAAAGACAGAGACAGAAAGAGAGAGACAGAAAGAGAGAGACAGAAAGAGAGTCAGAAAGCGAGAGACAGAAAGAGAGAGACAGAAAGCGAGAGACAGAAAGAGAGAGACAGAAAGAGAGAGACAGAAAGAGAGAGACAGAAAGAGAGAGACAGAAAGAGAGAGACAGAAAGAGAGAGACAGAAAGCGAGAGACAGAAAGAGAGAGACAGAAAGAGAGAGACAGAAAGCGAGAGACAGAAAGAGAGAGACAGAAAGCGAGAGACAGAAAGAGAGACAGAAAGCGAGAGACAGAAAGAGAGAGAGACAGAAAGCGAGAGACAGAAAGAGAGAGACAGAAAGAGAGAGACAGAAAGCGAGAGACAGAAAGCGAGAGACAGAAAGAGAGCGACAGAAAGCGAGAGACAGAAAGAGAGAGAGACAGAAAGCCAGAGACAGAAAAAGAGAGACAGAAAGAGAGAGAGACAGAAAGCGAGAGACAGAAAGAGAGAGACAGAAAGCGAGAGAGACAGAAAGAGAGAGACAGAAAGCGAGAGAGACAGAAAGAGAGAGACAGAAAGAGAGCGACAGAAAGCGAGAGACAGAAAGCGAGAGAGACAGAAAGAGAGAGACAGAAAGCGAGAGACAGAAAGCGAGAGACAGAAAGAGAGAGACAGAAAGCGAGAGACAGAAAGCGAGAGACAGAAAGAGAGAGACAGAAAGAGAGAGACAGAAAGAGAGACAGAAAGCGAGAGACAGAAAGCGAGAGACAGAAAGAGAGAGACAGAAAGAGAGAGACAGAAAGCGAGAGACAGAAAGAGAGAGACAGAAAGCAAGAGACAGAAAGAGAGAGACAGAAAGAGAGAGAGACAGAAAGCGAGAGACAGAAAGAGAGAGACAGAAAGAGAGAGAGACAGAAAGCGAGAGACAGAAAGAGAGAGACAGAAAGAGAGAGACAGAAAGCGAGAGACAGAAAGCGAGAGACAGAAAGAGAGCGCCAGAAAGCGAGAGACAGAAAGAGAGAGAGACAGAAAGCGAGAGAGACAGAAAGACAGAGACAGAAAAAGAGAGACAGAAAGAGAGAGAGACAGAAAGCGAGAGACAGAAAGAGAGAGACAGAAAGCGAGAGAGACAGAAAGCGAGAGAGACAGAAAGAGAGAGAGACAGAAAGAGAGAGACAGAAAGAGAGCGACAGAAAGCGAGAGACAGAAAGCGAGAGACAGAAATAGAGAGACAGAAAGCGAGAGACAGAAAGCGAGAGACAGAAAGCGAGAGACAGAAAGCGAGAGACAGAAAGCGAGAGACAGAAAGCGAGAGACAGAAAGCGAGAGACAGAAAGAGAGAGACAGAGCGAGAGACAAGCGAGAGACAGAAAGCGAGAGAGACAGAAAGCGAGAGATACAGAAAGACAGAGACAGAAAGCGAGAGACAGAAAGAGAGACAGAAAGCGAGAGACAGAAAAGAGAGACAGACAGACAGAAAGAGAGAACAGAAAGCGAGAGACAGAAAGAGCGACAGAAAGCGAGAGACAGAAAGCGAGAGACAGAAAGCGAGAGACAAGCGAGAGACAGAAAGCGAGAGACAGAAAGCGAGAGACAGAAAGAGAGACAGAAAGAGAGAGACAGAAAGAGAGAGACAGAAAGAGAGAGACAGAAAGAGAGAGACAGAAAGCGAGAGACAGAAAGAGAGAGACAGAAAGCGAGAGACAGAAAGCGAGAGACAGAAAGCGAGAGACAGAAAGAGAGACAGAAAGAGAGAGACAGAAAGCGAGAGACAGAAAGAGAGAGACAGAAAGCGAGAGACAGAAAGAGAGAGACAGAAAGCGAGAGACAGAAAGAGAGAGACAGAAAGCGAGAGAGACAGAAATAGAGAGACAGAAAGCGAGAGACAGAAAGCGAGAGACAGAAAGAGACAGACAGACAGCGAAGAGAGACAGAAAGAGAGAGACAGAAAGCGAGAGACAGAAAGCGAGGGACAGAAAGAGAGACAGAAAGCGAGAGACAGAAAGAGAGAGACAGAAAGCGAGAGACAGAAAGAGAGAGACAGAAAGCGAGAGACACAAAGCGAGAGACAGAAAGCGAGAGACAGAAAGAGAGAGACAGAAAGCGAGAGACAGAAAGAGAGAGACAGAAAGAGAGACAGAAAGAGAGAGACAGAAAGCGAGAGACAGAAAGAGAGAGACAGAAAGAGAGAGACAGAAAGAGAGAGACAGAAAGCAAGAGAGAGACAGAAAGAGAGAGACAGAAAGAGAGCGACAGAAAGCGAGAGACAGAAAGCGAGAGAGACAGAAATAGAGAGACAGAAAGCGAGAGACAGAAAGCGAGAGACAGAAAGAGACAAACAGAAAGCGAGAGACAGAAAGAGAGAGATAGAAAGCGAGAGACAGAAAGCGAGAGACAGAAAGCGAGAGAGACAGAAAGCGAGAGATACATTAGATAGATAGATAGATAGAGATATATTAGATAGAGAAAGACAGTGACAGAAAGCTAGAGACAGAAAGAGAGAGACAGAAAGCGAGAGACAGAAAGAGAGAGACAGAAAGCGAGAGACAGAAAGCGAGAGAGACAGAAAGAGAGAGACAGAAAGAGAGAGAGACAGAAAGAGAGAGAGACAGAAAGAGAGAGAGACAGAAAGAGAGAGAGACAGAAAGAGAGACAGAAAGAGAGAGACAGAAAGAGAGAGAGAAAAACAAGTGAGGGAAAGGAAGGGTTTAGTTTATCATAGTTTTAAATAGCCAGCTCTAGTTTGTGTATGTGTGTGTGTGTGTGTGTGTGTGTGTGTGTGTGTGTGTGTGTGTGTGTGTGTGTGTGTGTGTGTGTGTGTGTGTGTGTGTGTGTGTGTGTGTGTGTGTCTCACCCTGATAGATGATAGAGAGAGGAATAGAGATAGATGGATAGAGGGAGGAATAGAGAGATAGATGGATAGAGGGAAGAATAGAGATAGATGATAGAGGGAGGAATAGATATAGATGATAGAGGGAGGAATAGAGATAGATGGATAGAGGGAGGAATAGAGAGATAGATGGATAGAGGGAGGAATAGAGATAGATGATAGAGGGAGGAATAGAGATAGATAGATAGGGGGAGGAATAGAGATAGATGGATAGAGGGAGGAATAGAGAGATAGATGGATCGAGGGAGGAATAGAGATAGATGATAGAGGGAGGAATAGAGATAGATGGATAGAGGGAGGAATAGAGAGATAGATGGATCGAGGGAGGAATAGAGATAGATGGATAGAGGGAGGAATAGAGAGATAGATGGATCGAGGGAGGAATAGAGATAGATGATAGAGGGAGGAATAGAGAGATAGATGGATCGAGGGAGGAATAGAGATAGATGATAGAGGGAGGAATATAGATAGATGGATAGAGGGAGGAATAGAGATAGATGATAGAGGGAGGAATAGAGAGATAGATGGATCGAGGGAGGAATAGAGATAGATGATAGAGGGAGGAATATAGATAGATGGATAGAGGGAGGAATAGAGAGATAGATGGATCGAGGGAGGAATAGAGATAGATGGATAGAGGGAGGAATAGAGAGATAGATGGATAGAGGGAGGAATAGAGATAGATGGATAGAGGGAGGAATAGAGATAGATGATAGAGGGAGGAATATAGATAGATGGATAGAGGGAGGAATAGAGATAGATGGATAGAGGGAGGAATAGAGAGATATATGGATAGAGGGAGGAATAGAGAGATAGATGGATAGAGGGAGGAATAGAGATAGATGGATAGAGGGAGGAATAGAGAGATATATGGATAGAGGGAGGAATAGAGATATATGGATAGAGGGAGGAATAGAGAGATAGATGGATAGAGGGAGGAATAGAGATATATGGATAGAGGGAGGAATAGAGAGATAGATGGATAGAGGGAGGAATAGAGAGATATATGGATAGAGGGAGGAATAGAGATATATGGATAGAGGGAGGAATAGAGAGATAGATGGATAGAGGGAGGAATAGAGATAGATGGATAGAGGGAGGAATAGAGATATATGGATAGAGGGAGGAATAGAGAGATAGATGGATAGAGGGAGGAATAGAGAGATATATGGATAGAGGGAGGAATAGAGATAGATGGATAGAGGGAGGAATAGAGATATATGGATAGAGGGAGGAATAGAGAGATAGATGGATAGAGGGAGGAATAGAGATAGATGGATAGAGGGAGGAATAGAGATATATGGATAGAGGGAGGAATAGAGAGATAGATGGATAGAGGGAGGAATAGAGAGATAGATGGATAGAGGGAGGAATAGAGATAGATGGATAGAGGGAGGAATAGAGATAGATGGATAGAGGGAGGAATAGAGATAGATGGATAGAGGGAGGAATAGAGAGATAGATGGATAGAGGGAGGAATAGAGATAGATGGATAGAGGGAGGAATA
>NW_026283869.1:107500-122486 GCF_023373465.1 Oncorhynchus keta
AGACAGAGATACTTTAATATGATCTGGGTTACGCACTGCAGACAGAGATACTTTAATATAATCTGGGTTACGCACTGCAGACAGAGATACTTTAATATTATCTGGGTTATGCACTGCAGACAGAGATACTTTAATATGATCTGGGTTACGCACTGCAGACAGAGATACTTTAATATGATCTGGGTTACGCACCGCAGACAGAGATACTTTAATATGATCTGGGTTACGCACTGCAGACAGAGATACTTTAATATGATCTGGGTTACTCACTGCAGAAAGAGACATACTTTAATATGATCTGGGCTAAGCACTGCAGACAGAGATACTTTAATATGATCTGGGTTACGCACTCAGACAGAGACATACTTTAATATGATCTGGGTTACGCACTGCAGACAGAGACATACTTTAATATGATCTGGGTTACGCACTGCAGACAGAGACATACTTTAATATAATCTGGGTTACGCACTGCAGAAAGAGACATACTTTAATATGATCTGGGTTACGCACTGCAGACAGACCTACTTTAATATGATCTGGGTTACGCACTGCAGACAGAGATACTTTAATATGATCTGGGTTACGCACTGCAGACAGAGATACTTTAATATGATCTGGGTTACGCACTGCAGACAGAGATACTTTAATATGATCTGGGTTACGCACTGCAGACAGAGATACTTTAATATGATCTGGGTTACGCACTGCAGACAGAGACATACTTTAATATGATCTGGGTTACTCACTGCAGACAGAGACATACTTTAATATGATCTGGGTTACGCACTGCAGACAGAGACATACTTTAATATAATCTGGGTTACGCACTGCAGAAAGAGACATACTTTAATATGATCTGGGTTACTCACTGCAGAAAGAGACATACTTTAATATGATCTGGGCTAAGCACTGCAGACAGAGACATACATTAATATGATCTGGGCTAAGCACTGCAGACAGATACATACTTTAATATGATCTGGGTTACGCACTGCAGACAGAGACATACTTTAATATGATCTGGGTTACGCACTGCAGACAGAGACATACTTTAATATGATCTGGGTTACGCACTGCAGACAGAGACATACTTTATTTAATATGATCTGGGTTACGCACTGCAGACAGGGACATACTTTAATATGATCTGGGTTACGCACTGCAGACAGGGACATACTTTAATATGATCTGGGTTACGCACTGCAGACAGAGACATACTTTAATATGATCTGGGTTACGCACTGCAGAAAGAGACATACTTTAATATGATCTGGGTTACTCACTGCAGAAAGAGACATACTTTAATATAATCTGGGTTACTCACTGCAGAAAGAGACATACTTTAATATGATCTGGGTTACGCACTGCAGACAGAGACATACTTTAATATGATCTGGGTTACGCACTGCAGAAAGAGACATACTTTAATATGATCTGGGTTACTCACTGCAGAAAGAGACATACTTTAATATAATCTGGGTTACTCACTGCAGAAAGAGACATACTTTAATATGATCTGGGTTACGCACTGCAGACAGAGACATACTTTAATATGATCTGGGTTACGCACTGCAGACAGAGACATACTTTAATATGATCTGGGTTACGCACTGCAAACAGAGACATACTTTAATATGATCTGGGTTACGCACTGCAGACAGGGACATACTTTAATATGATCTGGGTTACGCACTGCAGACAGGGACATACTTTAATATGATCTGGGTTACGCACTGCAGACAGAGATACTTTAATATGATCTGGGTTACGCACTGCAGACAGAGATACTTTAATATGATCTGGGTTACGCACTGCAGAAAGAGACATACTTTAATATGATCTGGGTTACTCACTGCAGAAAGAGACATACTTTAATATAATCTGGGTTACTCACTGCAGAAAGAGACATACTTTAATATGATCTGGGTTACGCACTGCAGACAGAGACATACTTTAATATGATCTGGGTTACGCACTGCAGACAGAGACATACTTTAATATGATCTGGGTTACGCACTGCAAACAGAGACATACTTTAATATGATCTGGGTTACGCACTGCAGACAGGGACATACTTTAATATGATCTGGGTTACGCACTGCAGACAGGGACATACTTTAATATGATCTGGGTTACGCACTGCAGACAGAGATACTTTAATATGATCTGGGTTACGCACTGCAGACAGAGATACTTTAATATGATCTGGGTTACGCACTGCAGACAGAGACATACTTTAATATGATCTGGGTTACGCACTGCAGAAAGAGACATACTTTAATATGATCTGGGTTACGCACTGCAGAAAGAGACATACTTTAATATGATCTGGGTTACTCACTGCAGAAAGAGACATACTTTAATATAATCTGGGTTACTCACTGCAGAAAGAGACATACTTTAATATGATCTGGGTTACGCACTGCAGACAGAGACATACTTTAATATGATCTGGGTTACGCACTGCAGACACACACACCTGCATTGTTTGCTGTTTGGGGTTTTAGGCTGGGTTTCTGTACAGCACTTTGAGATATCAGCTGATGTACGAAGGGCTATATAAATAAATTTGATTTAAAAAAAAACTAAATGTTAGACTAAAATAAATGTAAGATAATGTCTAGATGCTTCTTATAGTGGAGATCAAGTTTATAAATTGCCTGGCTGGGCTGATGAGACAGTGGATTGCGCAGTCAGATGAAACAGAGTAAATACGCATTTTAATGTCATAGATATATATTGTTGTACAGTATGTGTTTGTTGAGCGTGTGTGTGTCTACTGTATGCCAAGGTGTGTTTGTTGAGCGTGTGTGTGTCTACTGTATGCCAAGGTGTGTTTGTTGAGCGTGTGTGTGTCTACTGTATGCCAAGGTGTGTTTGTTGAGCGTGTGTGTGTCTACTGTATGCCGCCAAGGTGTGTTTGTTGAGCGTGTGTGTGTCTACTGTATGCCAAGGTGTGTTTGGTGAGCGTGTGTGTGTCTACTGTATGCCAAGGTGTGTGAGTGCGTATGCATGCATGCGTATACCTATAACGGACATCCTCTTGCGGATGTTGTTGAAGTCAAGGATGGCCAGCAGTGTGTATGTGACGGGTCGGCCCAGCTCTGTCACAGTGACAGTACCAGGGGTTCTAGACCGGAACACAAAACCAAAGTTCCTGGCTGCTGTCACCAACGCACCCTCATCTGGAGACTGGGCCTTATACATCAACTCTCCTAGAAGGGGTAGAGTGGAGGAGTCAGAGAGAGAGCAATGGGGGATAGAGAGAGAGAGTGATGGGGGAGGGAGAGAGCGCGATGGGGGAGAGAGAGAGAGAGAGAGCAATGGGGAGAGAGAGCAATGGAGATAAGAGAGAGAGAGTGATGGGGAGGGAGAGAGAGAGCAATGGGGGAGAGAGAGAGAGAGTGATGGGGGAGGGAGAGAGCGCAATGGGGGAGAGAGAGAGAGAGAGCAATGGGGGAGAGAGAGCAATGGGGAGGGAGAGAGAGGCGAGAGAGAGAGAGAGGTGAGAGAGGTGAGAGAGAGGTGAGAGAGAGAGCAAGAGAGAGAGAGGTGAGAGAGAGAGAGAGAGAGAGAGAGAGAGAGAGAGAGAGAGAGAGAGAGAGAGAGAGAGAGAGGCAGAGAGAGAGGCAGAGAGAGAGACAAAGAGAGAGACAGACAGAGAGAGAGAGAAAGAGAGAGAGAGAGAGAGAGAAAGAGGTGAGAAATAGAGAGAAAGAGGTGAGAGAGGGAGAGAGAGGGAGAGAGAGAGAGAGAGAGAGAGAGAGAGAGAGAGAGAGAGAGAGAGAGAGAGAGAGAGAGAGAGAGAGAGAGAGGTGAGAGAGAGAGAGAGAGAGAGAGAGAGAGGGGAGAGAGAGAGAGAGAAAGAGGGGAGAGAGGGAGAGAGGGAGAGAGAGAGAGAGAGAGAGAGAGAGAGAGAGAGAGAGAGAAAGAGGTGAGAGAGAGAGAGAAAGAGGTGAGAGAGAGAGAGAGAAAGAGGTGAGAGAGGAGAGAGAGAGAGAGAGAGAGAGAGAGAGAGAGAGAGAGAGAGAGAAAGAGGTGAGAGAGAGAGAGAAAGAGGTGAGAGAGAGAGAGAGAAAGAGGTGAGAGAGGGAGAGAGGGAGAGAGAGAGAGAGAGAGAGAGAGAGAGAGAGAGAGAGAGAGAGAGAGAGAGAGAGAGAGAGAGAGAGAGAGAGAGAGAGAGAGAGAGGTGAGAGAGGGAGAGAGGGAGAGAGAGAGAGAGAGAGAGAGAGTGAGAGAGAGAGAGAGAGAAAGAAAGAGGTGAGAGAGAGAGAGAAAGAGGTGAGAGAGGGAGAGAGAGAGATAGAGAGAGAGAGAGAGAGAGAGAGAGAGAGAGAGAAAGAGGTGAGAGAGAGAGAGAAAGAGGTGAGAGAGGGAGAGAGGGAGAGAGAGAGAGAGAGAGAGAGAGAGAGAGAGAGAGAGAGAGAGAGAGAGAAAGAGGTGAGAGAGAGAGAGAAAGAGGTGAGAGAGGGAGAGAGAGAGAAAGAGTTGAGAGAGAGAAAGAGGTGAGAGAGGGAGAGATAGAGAGAGAGAGAGAGAGAGAGAGAGAGGTGAGAGGGAGAGAGGGAGAGAGAGAGAGAGAGAGAGAAAGAGGTGAGAGGGAGAGAGATAGAGAGAGAGGGAGAGATAGAGAGAGAGAGGGAGAGAGAGAATACAGTATCTATTAAACACATTCTATACATGTAGGTGAACACAAAATACAACATTCTTTTAAGATGTACTATGCAAAAACCACTCCGCCATTTCATGGTTCGCCTAATTTCAGTTTATGTGACAAAACAAGCAATGTAAAGTGTAGAGAATCATTGTACCATCTAAACCGCTTTGAAATTTATTTTAAACAACCAAAAATATACACTGAACAAAAATCTAAAAGCAACATGTAAAGTGTTGGTCCCATGTTTGATGAGCTGAAATCAAATATTCCATAAATGTTCCCTACTCATAAAGAGCTTATTTCTCACCCTCCTTCTTCTCCTCACTCATGACGGTGTGACAGAGGGAAAGCAGCCGGAAGAACTCGTGGCTGTGAAGGTCTCCCAGCTTCACAGACTTCAGCAGACCGTTGTCATAGTAACAGAAGTCAGGGTCCGCCAGGGGGTTGAAGGAGGAGAAGTCTAGCCTCTGGAAAGAGAGAAGAGGGGAGAGAGAAGGGGAGATAGAGAAGGGGGGAAGAGAGGAAGGAGGACAGTTGTAGTATTCACCGTTAGAACTATGCTTTGTATTCACATATGGTCAAATAGCAATGTGCACAGTACCAGAGTGATGTCATTGACACAGAGCAAGCTGAACAGTATGCTGTGTTGTTAGTCATACTGTTAGTCTTACGTTAGCCTGCTCACCTTTGGCTGTGCTCCCAATGGGTCGATCACCTCACCTGACAATAGAACACACTCACACTTAGACTCAAGAGTTACCCAGCACCACAAGGACGTCTACAACATTGACTGGGGGAACAGGACAGTGCTGATTTGATCTGATTTGTGTGTGTATTGTTCTATGTTGTATTTATTAAGAATCCCCATTAGTTCCTGCCAAGACAGCAGCTACTCTTCCTGGGGTTTATTATGGATCCCCATTAGTTCCTGCCAAGACAGCAGCTACTCTTCCTGGGGTTTATTATGGATCCCCATTAGTTCCTGCCAAGGCAGCAGCTACTCTTCCTGGGGTTTATTATGGATCCCCATTAGTTCCTGCCAAGACAGCAGCTACTCTTCCTGGGGTTTATTATGGATCCCCATTAGTTCCTGCCAAGGCAGCAGCTACTCTTCCTGGGGTTTATTATGGATCCCCATTAGTTCCTGCCAAGACAGCAGCTACTCTTCCTGGGGTTTATTATGGATCCCCATTAGTTCCTGCCAAGACAGCAGCTACTCTTCCTGGGGTTTATTATGGATCCCCATTAGTTCCTGCCAAGGCAGCAGCTACTCTTCCTGGGGTTTATTATGGATCCCCATTAGTTCCTGCCAAGACAGCAGCTACTCTTCCTGGGGTTTATTATGGATCCCCATTAGTTCCTGCCAAGGCAGCAGCTACTCTTCCTGGGGTTTATTATGGATCCCCATTAGTTCCTGCCAAGACAGCAGCTACTCTTCCTGGGGTTTATTATGGATCCCCATTAGTTCCTGCCAAGACAGCAGCTACTCTTCCTGGGGTTTATTATGGATCCCCATTAGTTCCTGCCAAGGCAGCAGCTACTCTTCCTGGGGTTTATTATGGATCCCCATTAGTTCCTGCCAAGACAGCAGCTACTCTTCCTGGGGTTTATTATGGATCCCCATTAGTTCCTGCCAAGGCAGCAGCTACTCTTCCTGGGGTTTATTATGAATCCCCATTAGTTCCTGCCAAGACAGCAGCTACTCTTCCTGGGGTTTATTATGGATCCCCATTAGTTCCTGCCAAGACAGCAGCTACACTTCCTGGGGTTTATTATGGATCCCCATTAGTTCCTGCCAAGACAGCAGCTACACTTCCTGGGGTTTATTATGGATCCCCATTAGTTCCTGCCAAGACAGCAGCTACTCTTCCTGGGGTTTATTATGGATCCCCATTAGTGCCTGCCAAGACAGCAGCTACTCTTCCTGGGTTCCAGCCAATATTAAGGCAGTAATATACATTATAATACAATTTTTAAACATTGAAATATATTTAACAACAGATTTCACACCACGTTAAGCGTGTGCCCTCAGGCCACTACTCTACTACTACACACAATCCAGGTGTACTGTGTGTATACTGTGTACATGTGTGTATAGTGTGTAAGTTGTGTGTATAGTGTGTATGTTGTGTGTATAGTGTGTATGTTGTATGTGTGTGACTCTTTACAGTCCTTGCTGTTCCATAAGGTGTATTTGTATCAGTTATTTCCCCCAATCTGATAGACTGTAGTATATATCTAGTATACCAACCTTAAATCTGATAGACTGTAGTATATATGTAGTATACACACCGTAATCTGATAGACTGTAGTATATATGTAGTATACTCATCTTAAATCTGATAGACTGTAGTATATATGTAGTATACACACCTTAAATCTGATAGACTATAGTATATATGTAGTATACCCACCTTAAATCTGATAGACTGTAGTATATATGTAGTATACACACCTTAATCTGATAGACTGTAGTATATATGTAGTATACACACCTTAAATCTGATAGACTGTAGTATATATGTAGTATACACACCTTAATCTGATAGACTGTAGTATATATGTAGTATACACACCTTAATCTGATAGACTGTAGTATATATGTAGTATACTCATCTTAAATCTGATAGACTATAGTATATATGTAGTATACACACCTTAAATCTGATAGACTGTAGTATATATGTAGTATACACACCTTAAATCTGATAGACTGTATTATATATGTAGTATACACACCTTAATCTGATAGACTGTATTATATATGTAGTATACACACCTTAATCTGATAGACTATAGTATATATGTAGTATACTCACCTTAAATCTGATAGACTGTAGTATATATGTAGTATACACACCGTAATCTGATAGACTGTAGTATATATGTAGTATACACACCTTAATCTGATAGACTGTAGTATATATGTAGTATACTCATCTTAAATCTGATAGACTATAGTATATATGTAGTATACACACCTTAAATCTGATAGACTATAGTATATATGTAGTATACTCATCTTAAATCTGATAGACTGTAGTATATATGTAGTATACACACTGTAATCTGATAGACTGTATTATATATGTAGTATACACACCTTAAATCTGATAGACTGTAGTATTTCTGTAGTATACACACCTTAATCTGATAGACTGTAGTATATATGTAGTATACTCATCTTAAATCTGATAGACTATAGTATATATGTAGTATACACTCTGTAATCTGATAGACTGTAGTATATATGTAGTATACACACCTTAATCTGATAGACTGTAGTATATGTAGTATACTCACCTTAAATCTGATAGACTGTAGTATTTCTGTAGTATACACACCTTAATCTGATAGACTGTAGTATATATGTAGTATACTCATCTTAAATCTGATAGACTATAGTATATATGTAGTATACACACCTTAAATCTGATAGACTGTAGTATATATGTAGTATACACACCTTAAATCTGATAGACTGTATTATATATGTAGTATACACACCTTAATCTGATAGACTGTATTATATATGTAGTATACACACCTTAATCTGATAGACTATAGTATATATGTAGTATACTCACCTTAAATCTGATAGACTGTAGTATATATGTAGTATACACACCGTAATCTGATAGACTGTAGTATATATGTAGTATACACACCTTAATCTGATAGACTGTAGTATATATGTAGTATACTCATCTTAAATCTGATAGACTATAGTATATATGTAGTATACACACCTTAAATCTGATAGACTATAGTATATATGTAGTATACTCATCTTAAATCTGATAGACTGTAGTATATATGTAGTATACACACCGTAATCTGATAGACTGTATTATATATGTAGTATACACACCTTAAATCTGATAGACTGTAGTATTTCTGTAGTATACACACCTTAATCTGATAGACTGTAGTATATATGTAGTATACTCATCTTAAATCTGATAGACTATAGTATATATGTAGTATACACTCTGTAATCTGATAGACTGTAGTATATATGTAGTATACACACCTTAATCTGATAGACTGTAGTATATGTAGTATACTCACCTTAAATCTGATAGACTGTAGTATTTCTGTAGTATACACACCTTAATCTGATAGACTGTAGTATATATGTAGTATACTCATCTTAAATCTGATAGACTATAGTATATATGTAGTATACACACCTTAAATCTGATAGACTGTAGTATATATGTAGTATACACTCTGTAATCTGATAGACTGTAGTATATATGTAGTATACACACCTTAATCTGATAGACTGTAGTATATGTAGTATACTCACCTTAAATCTGATAGACTGTAGTATTTCTGTAGTATACACACCTTAATCTGATAGACTGTAGTATATATGTAGTATACTCATCTTAAATCTGATAGACTATAGTATATATGTAGTATACACACCTTAAATCTGATAGACTGTAGTATATATGTATTATACACTCTGTAATCTGATAGACTGTAGTATATATGTAGTATACACACCTTAATCTGATAGACTGTAGTATATGTAGTATACTCACCTTAAATCTGATAGACTGTAGTATTTCTGTAGTATACACACCTTAAATCTGATAGACTGTATTATATATGTAGTATACACACCTTAATCTGATAGACTGTATTATATATGTAGTATACACACCTTAATCTGATAGACTGTAGTATATGTAGTATACTCACCTTAAATCTGATAGACTGTAGTATTTCTGTAGTATACACACCTTAAATCTGATAGACTGTAGTATACAGTGGGGAGAACAAGTATTTGATACACTGCCGATTTTGCAGGTTTTCCTACTTACAAAGCATGTAGAGGTCTGTACTTTTTTAAATCATAGGTACACTTCAACTGTGAGAGACGGAATCTCAAACAAAAATCCAGAAAATCACATTGTATGATTTTTAAGTAATTCATTTGCATTTTTTGCATGACATAAGTATTTGATACATCAGAAAAGCAGAACTTAATATTTGGTACAGAATCCTTTGTTTGCAATTACAGAGATCATACGTTTCCTGTAGTTCTTGACCAGGTTTGCACACACTGCAGCAGGGATTTTGGCCCACTCCTCCATACAGACCTTCTCCAGATCCTTCAGGTTTCGGGACTGTCGCTGGGCAATACGGACTTTCAGCTCCCTCCAAAGATTTTCTATTGGGTTCAGGTCTGGAGACTGGCTAGGCCACTCCAGGACCTTGAGATGCTTCTTACGGAGCCACTCCTTAGTTGCCCTGGCTGTGTGTTTCGGGTCGTTGTCATGCTGGAAGACCCAGCCATGACCCATCTTCAATGCTCTTACTGAGGGAAGGAGGTTGTTGGCCAAGATCTCGCGATACATGGCCCCATCCCTCCTCCCCTCATTACAGTGCAGTCATCCTGTCCCCTTTGCAGAAAAGCATCCCCAAAGAATTATATGTTTCCACCTCCATGCTTCATGGTTGGGATGGTGTTCTTGGGGTTGTACTCATCCTTCTTCTTCCTCCAAACACGGCGAGTGGAGTTCAGACCAAAAATCTATATTTTTGTCTCATCAGACGACATGACCTCCTCCCATTCCTCCTCTGGATCATCCAGATGGTCATTGGCAAACTTCAGACGGGCCTGGACATGCGCTGGCTTGAACAGGGGGACCTTGCGTGCTGCAGGATTTTAATCCATGACGGCGTAGTGTGTTACTAATGGTTTTCTTTGAGACTGTGGTCCCAGCTCTCTTCAGGTCATTGACCAGGTCCTGCCGTGTAGTTCTGGGCTGATCCCTCATCTTCCTCATGATCATTGATGCCCCACGAGGTGAGATCTTGCATGGAGCCCCAGACCGAGGGTGATTGGCTGTCATCTTGAACTTCTTCCATTTTCTAATAGTTGCGCCAACAGTTGTTGCCTTCTCACCAAGCTGCTTGCCTATTGTCCTGTAGCTCATCCCAGCCTTGTGCAGGTCAAGAATTTTATCCCTGATGTCCTTACACAGCTCTCTGGTCTTGGCCATTGTGGAGAGGTTGGAGTCAGTTTGATTGAGTGTGTGGACAGGTGTCTTTCATACAGGAAACGAGTTCAAACAGGTGCAGTTAATACAGGTAATGAGTGGAGAACAGGAGGGCTTCTTAAAGAAAAACTAACAGGTCTGTGAGAGCCGGAATTCTTACTGGTTGGTAGGTGATCAAATACTTATGTCATGCAATAAAATGCAAATTAATTACTTAAAAATCATACAATGTGATTTTCTGGATTTTTGTTTTAGACTCCGTCGCTCACAGTTGAAGTGTACCTATGATAAAAATTACAGACCTCTACATGCTTTGTAAGTAGGAAAACCTGCAACATCGGCAGTGTATCAAATATTTGTTCTCCCCACTGTATATGTAGTATACCCACCTTAAATCTGATAGACTGTAGTATATAGTGTAGTATATAGTAGTATATAGTGTAGTGTATAGTGTCATATATAGTGTAGTATAGAGTGTAGTATATAGTAGTATATAGTGTAGTATATAGTGTAGTATACCCACCTTAAATCTGATAGACTGTAATATATCATGTAGTACATAGTGTAGTATACCCACCATAGGCATGTCCATTGATAGAGCACTTGCTGAAGCTCATGATGTTCTGAGTGAGAGTTCCTGTCTTGTCACTGAAGATGTACTCCACCTGTTTCAATGGGGGGGTTATCAAGATACCACAGACATACTGGACCTGCATCCAGACACACCACAGGCTTTAGGCTAACATTCTCCAACACAGAGATACAAGGATCTAGTGTAGATGAACAACAGTAGGGTGCCGGATGCTCCTCACCTGTCCCAGTTCCTCGTTGAGAGTGGTGGTCCTGGCTTCAGCTGCTGTGTTACACTGTGGACAGAACATCTTCCTGTCCCAGTTTATAAAGTAACTATGACCCAGCCTAATCACCTCCACACTGGAGAGAGACAAAGGGAGGGAGGGAGGGAGGGGAAAGAGAGAGAGAAAAAAATAATGATAATTCAACAGGAAGCCCTCTCTAACTTGTTTGGGATTGCAGATAGATTGCAGCCCACACAACACATACAAAAACACACAACAGACTAAAACACAAACACACTAACACATAAAGAAACCAAACAACAGCTCTTAGTAAGTCAGTTATCAGTACGGGTGGGTCAGTACCACACACTAACACATAAAGAAACCAAACAACAGCTCTTAGTAAGTCAGTTATCAGTACGGGTGGGTCAGTAACACACTAACACATAAAGAAACCAAAGCTCTTAGTAAGTCAGCTCTTAGTAAAGAAACCAAACAACAGCTCTTAGTAAGTCAGTTATCAGTACGGGTGGGTCAGTACCACACACTAACACATAAAGAAACCAAACAACAGCTCTTAGTAAGTCAGTTATCAGTACGGGTGGGTCAGTACCACACACTAACACATAAAGAAACCAAACAACAGCTCTTAGTAAGTCAGTTATCAGTACGGGTGGGTCAGTACCACACACTAACACATAAAGAAACCAAACAACAGCTCTTAGTAAGTCAGTTATCAGTACGGGTGGGTCAGTTAGCTCTTAGTAAGTCAGTTATCAGTACGGGTGGGTCAGTACCACACTAACACATACAGCTCTTAGTAAGTCAGTTATCAGTACGGGTGGGTCAGTACCACACATTGACAAGTAGTCAGTTATCAGTACGGGTGGGTCAGTTCAGTCAGAATACACTTGTTCCAGAATCCACAATCCTTCTGTAGCTCAGTTGGTAGAGCATGGCGCTTGTAACGCCAGGGTAGTGGGTCGATTCCCGGGACCACCCATACGTAGAATGTATGCACACATGACTGTAAGTCGCTTTGGATAAAAGCGTCTGCTAAATGGCATATATATATATATAACCTGACATAAAGTATTCCTGACCTGACGTAGAGTGAGATGGGCACCACGGTGTTGAGAATGATGACGTAGGACCAGAAGGAGAGGAAAGCAGAGAACAGGAAGTTGTCTACAGGCAGGTCCCAGGCCAGGTAACTCTGGAACAGAGAACCCACCTCTCTCTCCCACACAGCGTTCCCCACAGCCAGGATCACACCCATACACACCATGAAGCCAAAGATCTGGGACGGGGAGAGAGAGGGGAGAGAGAGGGGGGTGAGAGGGAGAGAGAGGGGGGTGAGAGGGAGGGAGAGAGGGGAGAGAGGGAGGGAGAGGGAGGGAGAGGGGAAGGGTGTAAAGATTAGGCTAAATGTATTTATTTTAATTTCAAAATGTCAAGCTAAACTAGAAAAGTAGAGTTTCTGGAGAAACCAGAAGGCCATTTATAGTCTTGTTTTATATTAGAAGTAGATGTGAAACAAGTATGGCCAAACAGAAGGGGAAGTGTGGGGTCTCCTACCCAGAGCACCAGTGTGTTCATGAGGCGGTCGATGCTTGTGCGTTTGAATTTGGTGCGACCACTATTCTGCATCAGCTTGGTGTCTGGGCCTGGTTAGAGAGATATAGAAAGAGGAATTGGTTACACACACACGCACACGCACACACACACACACGCACGCACGCACACGCACACACACACACACACACACACACACACACACACACACACACACACACACACACACAGAAGGACCAACCTGCAAAGATGACTAGTCCGTAGCAGGTCTCTGTGTTGCGGAGAACACAGCCTCGTAGTAACATGTTGTGGTTGCTCAGGGGGTATTTACAATCTCTCCAGCACAGAAGACCACAGAACCTGTCCAGCTTGTTGTTGGGAGGCTCACAGACCACCTCACCTGTACCGGCAAAACACACACACACCTTTATCACACACTTTACAGCCAATACAGGTTTTCAGACACACAATCATCTCACCTAGATACAGTACAGTGTTCTCTCCATCATCTCACCTAGATACAGTATAGTGTTCTCTCCATCATCATCTCACCTAGATACAGTACAGTGTTCTCTCCATCATCATCTCACCTAGATACAGTACAGTGTTCTCTCCATCATCTCACCTAGATACAGTACAGTGTTCTCTCCATCATCATCTCACCTAGATACAGTACAGTTTCTCTCCATCATCATCTCACCTAGATACAGTACAGTGTTCTCTCCATCATCATCTCACCTAGATACAGTAGTGTTCTCTCCATCATCATCTCACCTAGATACCGTACAGTGTTCTCTCCATCATCATCTCACCTAGATACAGTAGTGTTCTCTCCATCATCATGTAACGGTTTTGACTTGAGGTTATTATTTATAGGGGTGCCAGGTAGGTTGTGCCTACCAGAGAAAACATTGGTTTCTCCTTTTAGTTTGGGTGGGAATGAGTCCCATCTGGTCCGTCAAGTCTACACCAATACAAAGGACGTATGTAAAAGTCAGGAGGGAAATAAACTTTTCATAAACCCTTAAACATTGAAAAGAACTTCAAAAACAACTATATTCTGTTGCGTGGGTTGTATTAGCAACAACAATGATTACACACACACATAATAATATCACAATGAGTTCTGGTTCCTCCAGAAATGTCCTGTACCTCGGGCCTAAAAAGAGTCCTGCCCGGTAAAGGAGTTCAGTGAACTCAAGTGACTTTTGTCACGCGATGTTTGTCCGTTCATTCCGTGTAGCGTAAACCCAGTATTAAACATACAATCAATATAACAATTACTTTACCACAGAACCTTAAAGCGGATCAACTCTTAATTAAGTCCTCAACTACCACTAACTACACAAATCACAGTATACATCACATCCAAACAAATGAAATACCGTATACAAAAAGGTGGTAGTCAGTCGGTCAGTCAGACAATCCAATCCGCCAATAGATCTCCAGCGGAGAAAGGCCACGAAGAACGGAGAGGTGTAGTCCAGGGACGCGAAGAGTGGATCCGATCCTGGGTAAACTCTCTTAGGCTACAAAACACACGTTTAACGGCAACAAAACAAACGGAATAGAGAAGCTTCGGAACTGAGGGTTGAACACATCCTCATGCACGTCTCCATCACAACCCCCTTTCGTGCAGCTGATGCTGGCTATTTAATTGGGAATTAAAGGGAAAGCGCCCTATTGGAAGGAGCTGCACTGAGACGGTTCAGAAAATTCAGGGCCGTCACACACCCCCTCCCTGGAAAAAGCCGACCATTGCCCTGGAAGGCACATCTTGGTCGGGAAACCGAGAAAGGTCTCCTCATCACTTTCCTCTACAAAATATTCATTACTTTTTTGGAGCTCACGCTCCTCAGCTGAGGAGTCACAGGCCTTAAGGTGCGAGACTTCTGGGTCTGGGAATCCGAGAAAAAGTATCCTCACTATCCTCTTCA
>NW_026283870.1:0-5000 GCF_023373465.1 Oncorhynchus keta
TGTCTCCTATCATACAGTATGTATGTTGTCTCCTATCATACAGTATGTATGTTGTCTCCTATCATACAGTATGTATGTTGTTTAACCCTGTAGTATAGAGCATGTTGTCTCCTATCATACAGTATGTATGTTGTCTCCTATCATACAGTATGTATGTTGTCTCCTATCATACAGTATGTATGTTGTCTCCTATCATACAGTATGTATGTTGTCTCCTATCATACAGTATGTATGTTGTCTCCTATCATACAGTATGTATGTTGTCTCCTATCATACAGTATGTATGTTGTCTCCTATCATACAGTATGTATGTTGTCTCCTATCATACAGTATGTATATTGTCTCTTATCATACAGTATGTATGATGTCTCCTATCATACAGTATGTATGTTGTCTCCTATCATACAGTATGTATATTGTCTCCTATCATACAGTATGTATGTTGTCTCCTATCATACAGTATGTATGTTGTTTAACCCTGTAGTATAGAGCATGTTGTCTCCTATCATACAGTATGTATGTTGTCTCCTATCATACAGTATGTATGTTGTCTCCTATCATACAGTATGTATGTTGTCTCCTATCATACAGTATGTATGTTGTTTAACCCTGTAGTATAGAGCATGTTGTCTCCTATCATACAGTATGTATGTTGTCTCCTATCATACAGTATGTATGTTGTCTCCTATCATACAGTATGTATGTTGTCTCCTATCATACAGTATGTATGTTGTCTCCTATCATACAGTATGTATGTTGTCTCCTATCATACAGTATGTATATTGTCTCCTATCATACAGTATGTATGTTGTCTCCTATCATACAGTATGTATATTGTCTCCTATCATACAGTATGTATGTTGTCTCCTATCATACAGTATGTATGTTGTCTCCTATCATACAGTATGTATGTTGTCTCTATCATACAGTATGTATGTTGTCTCCTATCATACAGTATGTATGTTGTTTAACCCTGTAGTATAGAGCATGTTGTCTCCTATCATACAGTATGTATGTTGTCTCCTATCATACAGTATGTATGTTGTCTCCTATCATACAGTATGTATGTTGTCTCCTATCATACAGTATGTATGTTGTTTAACCCTGTAGTATAGAGCATGTTGTCTCCTATCATACAGTATGTATGTTGTCTCCTATCATACAGTATGTATGTTGTCTCCTATCATACAGTATGTATGTTGTCTCCTATCATACAGTATGTATGTTGTCTCCTATCATACAGTATGTATGTTGTCTCCTATCATACAGTATGTATGTTGTCTCCTATCATACAGTATGTATATTGTCTCCTATCATACAGTATGTATGTTGTCTCCTATCATACAGTATGTATGTTGTTTTAACCCTGTAGTATAGAGCATGTTGTCTCCTATCATACAGTATGTATGTTGTTTAACCCTGTAGTATAGAGCATGTTGTCTCCTATCATACAGTATGTATGTTGTCTCCTATCATACAGTATGTATGTTGTCTCCTATCATACAGTATGTATGTTGTCTCCTATCATACAGTATGTATGTTGTCTCCTATCATACAGTATGTATGTTGTCTCCTATCATACAGTATGTATGTTGTCTCCTTTCATACAGTATGTATGTTGTTTAACCCTGTAGTATAGAGCATGTTGTCTCCTATCATACAGTATGTATGTTGTCTCCTATCATACAGTATGTATGTTGTCTCCTATCATACAGTATGTATGTTTGTCTCCTATCATACAGTATGTATGTTGTCTCCTATCATACAGTATGTATGTTGTCTCCTATCATACAGTATGTATAGTTGTCTCCTATCATACAGTATGTATGTTTGTCTCCTATCATACAGTATGTATGTTGTCTCCTATCATACTGTATGTATGTTGTTTAACCCTGTAGTATAGAGCATGTTGTCTCCTATCCTTACAGTATGTATGTTGTCTCCTATCATACAGTATGTATGTTGTTTCCTATCATACAGTATGTATGTTGTCTCCTATCATACAGTATGTATGTTGTCTCCTATCATACTGTATGTATGTTGTTTAACCCTGTAGTATAGAGCATGTTGTCTCCTATCATACAGTATGTATGTTGTCTCCTATCATACAGTATGTATGTTGTCTCCTATCATACAGTATGTATGTTGTTTAACCCTGTAGTATAGAGCATGTTGTCTCCTATCATACAGTATGTATGTTGTCTCCTATCATACAGTATGTATGTTGTCTCCTATCATACAGTATGTATGTTGTCTCCTATCATACAGTATGTATGTTGTCTCCTATCATACAGTATGTATATTGTCTCCTATCATACAGTATGTATGTTGTCTCCTATCATACAGTATGTATGTTGTCTCCTATCATACAGTATGTATATTGTCTCCTATCATACAGTATGTATGTTGTCTCCTATCATACAGTATGTATGTTGTTTAACCCTGTAGTATAGAGCATGTTGTCTCCTATCATACAGTATGTATGTTGTCTCCTATCATACAGTATGTATGTTGTCTCCTATCATACAGTATGTATGTTGTCTCCTATCATACAGTATGTATGTTGTCTCCTATCATACAGTATGTATGTTGTCTCCTATCATACAGTATGTATGTTGTCTCCTATCATACAGTATGTATATTGTCTCCTATCATACAGTATGTATGTTGTCTCCTATCATACAGTATGTATGTTGTCTCCTATCATACAGTATGTATATTGTCTCCTATCATACAGTATGTATGTTGTCTCCTATCATACAGTATGTATGTTGTTTAACCCTGTAGTATAGAGCATGTTGTCTCCTATCATACAGTATGTATGTTGTCTCCTATCATACAGTATGTATGTTGTCTCCTATCATACAGTATGTATGTTGTCTCCTATCATACAGTATGTATGTTGTTTAACCCTGTAGTATAGAGCATGTTTGTCTCCTATCATACAGTATGTATGTTGTCTCCTATCATACAGTATGTATGTTGTCTCCTATCATACAGTATGTATGTTGTCTCCTATCATACAGTATGTATGTTGTCTCCTATCATACAGTATGTATGTTGTCTCCTATCATACAGTATGTATGTTGTCTCCTATCATACAGTATGTATATTGTCTCCTATCATACAGTATGTATGTTGTCTCCTATCATACAGTATGTATATTGTCTCCTATCATACAGTATGTATGTTGTCTCCTATCATACAGTATGTATGTTGTCTCCTATCATACAGTATGTATGTTGTCTCCTATCATACAGTATGTATGTTGTCTCCTATCATACAGTATGTATATTGTCTCCTATCATACAGTATGTATGTTGTCTCCTATCATACAGTATGTATGTTGTTTAACCCTGTAGTATAGAGCATGTTGTCTCCTATCATACAGTATGTATGTTGTTTAACCCTGTAGTATAGAGCATGTTGTCTCCTATCATACAGTATGTATGTTGTCTCCTATCATACAGTATGTATGTTGTCTCCTATCATACAGTATGTATGTTGTCTCCTATCATACAGTATGTATGTTGTCTCCTATCATACAGTATGTATATTGTCTCTTATCATACAGTATGTATGTTGTCTCCTATCATACAGTATGTATGTTGTCTCCTATCATACAGTATGTATATTGTCTTCTATCATACAGTATGTATGTTGTCTCCTATCATACAGTATGTATGTTGTTTAACCCTGTAGTATAGAGCATGTTGTCTCCTATCATACAGTATGTATGTTGTCTCCTATCATACAGTATGTATGTTGTCTCCTATCATACAGTATGTATGTTGTCTCCTATCATACAGTATGTATGTTGTTTAACCCTGTAGTATAGAGCATGTTGTCTCCTATCATACAGTATGTATGTTGTCTCCTATCATACAGTATGTATGTTGTCTCCTATCATACAGTATGTATGTTGTCTCCTATCATACAGTATGTATGTTGTCTCCTATCATACAGTATGTATATTGTCTCCTATCATACAGTATGTATGTTGTCTCCTATCATACAGTATGTATGTTGTCTCCTATCATACAGTATGTATGTTGTCTCCTATCATACAGTATGTATGTTGTCTCCTATCATACAGTATGTATATTGTCTCTTATCATACAGTATGTATGTTGTCTCCTATCATACAGTATGTATGTTGTCTCCTATCATACAGTATGTATATTGTCTCCTATCATACAGTATGTATGTTGTCTCCTATCATACAGTATGTATGTTGTTTAACCCTGTAGTATAGAGCATGTTGTCTCCTATCATACAGTATGTATGTTGTCTCCTATCATACAGTATGTATGTTGTCTCCTATCATACAGTATGTATGTTGTCTCCTATCATACAGTATGTATGTTGTTTAACCCTGTAGTATAGAGCATGTTGTCTCCTATCATACAGTATGTATGTTGTCTCCTATCATACAGTATGTATGTTGTCTCCTATCATACAGTATGTATGTTGTCTCCTATCATACAGTATGTATGTTGTCTCCTATCATACAGTATGTATGTTGTCTCCTATCATACAGTATGTATGTTGTCTCCTATCATACAGTATGTATATTGTCTCCTATCATACAGTATGTATGTTGTCTCCTATCATACAGTATGTATGTTGTCTCCTATCATACAGTATGTATATTGTCTCCTATCATACAGTATGTATGTTGTCTCCTATCATACAGTATGTATGTTGTCTCCTATCATACAGTATGTATGTTGTTTAACCCTGTAGTATAGAGCATGTTGTCTCCTATCATACAGTATGTATGTTGTCTCCTATCATACAGTATGTATGTTGTCTCCTATCATACAGTATGTATGTTGTCTCCTATCATACAGTATGTATGTTGTTTAACCCTGTAGTATAGAGCATGTTGTCTCCTATCATACAGTATGTATGTTGTGTCCTATCATACAGTATGTATGTTGTCTCCTATCATACAGTATGTATGTTGTCTCCTATCATACAGTATGTATGTTTGTCTC
>NW_026283870.1:10000-15222 GCF_023373465.1 Oncorhynchus keta
ACCAGGTAGGCTAGTTGAGAACAAGTTCTCATTTGCAACTGCGACCTGGCCAAGATAAAGCATAGCAGTGTGAACAGACAACACAGAGTTACACATGGAGTAAACAATTAGCAAGTCAATAACACAGTAGAAAAAATGGGCAGTCTATATACAATGTGTGCAAAAGGCATGAGGAGGTAGGCGAATAATACAATTTTGCAGATTAACACTGGGTGATAAATGATCAGATGGGCATGTACAGGTAGAGATATTGGTGTGCAAAAGAGCAGAAAAGTAAATAAATAAAAACAGTATAAAAACAGTATGGGAATGAGGCAGGTGAAAAGGGTGAGCTATTTACCTATAGACTATGTACAGCTGCAGCGATCGGTTAGCTGCTCGGATAGCTGATGTTTGAAGTTGGTGAGGAGATAAAGTCTCCAACTTCAGCGATTTTTGCAATTCGTTCCAGTCACAGGCAGCAGAGTACTGGAACGAAAGGCGGCCAAATGAGGTGTTGGCTTTAGGGATGATCAGTGAGATACACCTGCTGGAGCGCGTGCTACGGATGGGTGTTGCCATCGTGACCAGTGAACTGAGATAAGGCGGAGCTTTACCTAGCATGGACTTGTAAATGACCTGGAGCCAGTGGGTCTGGCGACGAATATGTAGTGAGGGCCAGCCGACTAGAGCATACAAGTCGCAGTGGTGGGTGGTATAAGGTGCTTTAGTGACAAAACGGATGGCACTGTGATAGACTGCATCAGTTTGCTGAGTAGAGTGTTGGAAGCCATTTTGTAGATGACATCGCCGAAGTCGAGGATCGGTAGGATAGTCAGTTTTACTAGGGTAAGCTTGGCAGCGTGAGTGAAGGAGGCTTTGTTGCGGAATAGAAAGCCGACTCTGGATTTGATTTTTGATTGGAGATGTTTGATGTGAGTCTGGAAGGAGAGTTTGCAGTCTAGCCAGACACCTAGGTACTTATAGATGTCCACATATTCAAGGTTGGAACCATCCAGGGTGGTGATGCTAGTCGGGCATGCGGGTGCAGGCAGCGATCGGTTGAAAAGCATGCATTTGGTTTTACTCGCGTTTAAGAGCAGTTGGAGGCCACGGAAGGAGTGCTGTATGGCATTGAAGCTCGTTTGGAGGTTTGATAGCACAGTGTCCAATGACGGGCCGAAAGTATATAGAATGGTGTCGTCTGCGTAGAGGTGGATCAGGGAATCGCCCGCAGCAAGAGCAACATCATTGATATATACAGAGAAAAGAGTCGGCCCGAGAATTGAACCCTGTGGCACCCCCATAGAGACTGCCAGAGGACCGGACAGCATGCCCTCTGATTTGACACACTGAACTCTGTCTGCAAAGTAATTGGTGAACCAGGCAAGGCAGTCATCCGAAAAACCGAGGCTGTTGAGTCTGCCGATAAGAATTTGGTGATTGACAGAGTCGAAAGCCTTGGCGAGGTCGATGAAGACGGCTGCACAGTACTGTCTTTTATCGATGGCGGTTATGATATCATTTAGTACCTTGAGTGTGGCTGAGGTGCACCCGTGACCGGCTCGGAAACCAGATTGCACAGCGGAGAAGGTACGGTGGGATTCGAGATGGTCAGTGACCTGTTTGTTGACTTGGCTTTCGAAGACCTTAGATAGGCAGGGCAGGATGGATATAGGTCTATAGCAGTTTGGGTCCAGGGTGTCTCCTCCTTTGAAGGGGATGACTGCGGCAGCTTTCAATCCTTGGGGATCTCAGACGATATGAAAGAGAGGTTGAACAGGCTGGTAATAGGGGTTGCGACAATGGCGGCAGATAGTTTCAGAAATAGCGGGTCCAGATTGTCAAGCCCAGCTGATTTGTACGGGTCCAGGTTTTGCAGCTCTTTCAGAACATCTGCTATCTGGATTTGGGTAAGGAGAACCTGGAGAGGCTTGGGTGAGGAACTACGGGGCGGAGCTGTTGGCCGAGGTTGGAGTAGCCAGGCGGAAGGCATGGCCAGCCGTTGAGAAGTGCTTATTGAAGTTTTCGATAATCATGGATTTATCGGTGGAGACCGTGTTTCCTAGCCTCAGTGCAGTGGGCAGCTGGGAGGAGGTGCTCTTGTTCTCCATGGACTTCACAGTGTCCCAGAACTTTTTGGAGTTGGAGCTACAGGATGCAAACTTTTGCCTGAAGAAGCTGGCCTTAGCTTTCCTGACTGACTGCGTGTATTGGTTCCTGACTTCCCTGAACAGTTGCATATCACGGGGGCTATTCGATGCTATTGCAGTCCGCCACAGGATGTTTTGTGCTGGTCGAGGGCAGTCAGGTCTGGGTGAACCAAGGGCTGTATCTGTTCTTGGTTCTGCATTTTTGAACGGAGCATGCTTATCCAAAATGGTGAGGAAGTTACTTTTAAAGAATGACCAGGCATCCTCAACTGACGGGATGAGGTCAATGTCCTTCCAGGATACGGGCCAGGTCGATTAGAAAGGCCTGCTCACAGAAGTGTTTTAGGGAGCGTTTGACAGTGATGAGGGTGGTCGTTTGACTGCGGCTCCGTGGCGGATACAGGCGATGAGGCAGTGATCGCTGAGATCCTGGTTGAAGACAGCGGAGGTATATTTGGAGGGCCAGTTGGTCAGGATGGCGTCTATGAGGTGCCCTTGTTTACAGAGTTAGGGTTGTACCTGGTGGGTTCCTTGATGATTTGCGTGAGATTGAGGGCATCTAGCTTAGATTGTAGGACTGCCGGGGTGTTAAGCATATCCCAGTTTAGGTCACCTAACAGGACAAACTCTGAAGCTAGATGGGGGCGATCAATTCACAAATGGTGTCCAGGGCACAGCTGGGAGCTGACGGGGGTCGGTAGCAGGCGGCAACAGTGAGAGACTTGTTTCTGGAGAGAGTAATTTTCAAAATTAGTAGTTCAAACTGTTTGGGTATGGACCTGGAAAGTATGACATTACTTTGCAGGCTATCTCTGCAGTAGACTGCGACTCCGCCCCCTTTGGCAGTTCTATCTTGACGGAAGATGTTATAGTTGGGTATGGAAATCTCTGAATTTTGGTGGCCTTCCTGAGCCAGGATTCAGACACGGCAAGGACATCAGGGTTAGCAGAGTGTGCTAAAGCAGTGAGTAAAACAAACTTAGGGAGGAGGCTTCTGATGTTGACATGCATAAAACCAAGACTTTTCGATCACAGAAGTCAACAAATGAGGGTACCTGGGGACATGCAGGGCCTGGGTTTACCTCCACATCACCCGCGGAACAGAGAAGGAGTAGTATGAGGTGCGGCTAAAGGCTATCAAAACTGGTCGCCTAGAGCGTTGGGGGCAGAGGATAAGAGGAGCAGGTTTCTGGGCATGGTAGAATATATTCAGGGCATAATGCGCAGACAGGGGTATGGTGGGGTGCGGGTACAGCGGAGGTAAGCCCAGGCACTGGGTGATGATGAGAGGTTGTATCTCTGGACATGCTGGTTGTAATGGGTGAGGTCACCGCATGTGTGGGGGTGGGACAAAGGAGGTAACAGGGGTATGCAGAGTGGATCTAGGGGCTCCATTGTGAACTAAAACAATGATAACTAACCTGAACAACAGTATACAAGGCATATTGACATTTGGGAGAGACATACAGCGAGGCATACAGTAATCACAGGTGTTGAATTGGGAAAGCTAGCTAAAAACAGTAGGCGAGGCTAATCAGCTAGCACAACAAACAGCAGGTAAAATGGCGTTGACTAGGCAACTGGGTCGACAGATAAAACAAACAAGCAGAATGGAGTACCGTGATTAATGGACAGTCCAGCGTCGTCAGCTATGTAGCCAAGAGATCAGTGTCCAGGGGCAGCGGTGGATGGGCAGGAAGCTGGGCTGGCGAGTGTTATCCAGGTTTAAAAAAAAAAAAAACTAACAATGACTAAATAGCTTGTAGCTAGTTAGCTGGTTAGCGTCTGGAGGTTCTTGAGTGTGTCATAAAAATAAAATAAAAATTAAAGGTGATAGCGATTCCGTATCACAGTGGGTGATGCAGGTTTCCGGAAGGTATAAACAAAATAAAAATCAAGAGAGATAGAAAGTAAATGGGTTCAGAGTGTTTAGAACGCAGTGAGCCAGATGGTTAGCAGGCCTGTGCTAACAAGCTAACAGTTCGTAGGCCCGGGCTAGACAAGCTAACCGTTGCTTGAGGCCGAATTAGCAAGCAGGGAGATAGCGAGGGCTAGAGAGCTAACCTTTGGGGGACGTCGCGATGGGGTGAGTCTGTTTATTCCTCTTCTTCTGGGTGAGCTGGAACACAGCGTTTCAGAAAGCTCGCGGGCCTTGGCCAGCAGATGGATCTTTAGCGTGTCGCAGCGAAAAAGCCTGTTGGAAACCACCTCGGACGATATGTCGGCGGACCAGTCGTGATGGATCGGCGGGGCTCCGTGTCGGCAGTAAAGGGTCCAGGCCAATTGGCAAAAGAGGTATTGTTATTTGGGCCTCTTCGGCTAGTCGGGAGATGGGCTTAGCTCAAGGCTAACTGTAGCTTGTTTTGGGACAGAGGCGTTAGCCAGGAGTAGCCACTCGGATTGCAGCTAGCTAGTTGCGATGATCGATTGTAAAGGTTCAGAGCTTGCGGTAGAATCCAGGAGATGTGGTGAAAAACAAGTCTGATATGCTCTGGGTTGATGTCAGCTGGTGTCCTAGTTTAGCTTTGAAGACCGCTAGCAATGGCTAACTGAAGTAGTAGCTAATTGGCTGCCCAACTTCTAGCATTCTAAGTAAAGTATAGAAAAAGCAGATCCGTACCACATTGGGTGATGCGGGTTGCAGGAGAGTATATTCAGCTCTGGTTTGAAAGTGAGATTAAAATATGTACGAAATATATACAGAAAAAAAACGAAGAAAACTATATTTACACTAGACAGGACGGGACAAGACAAAACACACGTCCGATTGCTACGCCTATCTTGGAAGTCTCTGTTGAGCGTAGGGACAGGGTAAGTTGAGTGTAGGGACAGGGTAAGTTGAGCGTAGGGACAGGGTAAGTTGAGCGTAGGGACAGGGTTAGTTGAGTGTAGGGACAGGGTTAGTTGAGCGTAGGGACAGGGTTAGTTGAGCGTAGGGACAGGGTTAGTTGAGTGTAGGGACAGGGTTAGTTGAGCGTAGGGACAGGATTAAGTTGAGCGTAGGGACAGGGTAAGTTGAGCGTAGGGACAGGGTAAGTTGAGTGTAGGGACAGGGTTAGTTGAGTGTAGGGACAGGGTTAGTTGAGCGTA
>NW_026283871.1:0-20000 GCF_023373465.1 Oncorhynchus keta
CAACCAACCAATTAACCGATCATCCAATCAACCAACCAACCAATCAACCAACCAACCAACCAATTGACCGATTATCAACCAACCAATCAACCAACCAATCAATCAACCAACCAACCAACCAATTAACCAATCAGACCAATCAACCAACCAACCAATCAACCAACCAATCAATCAACCAATCAACCAACCAACCAACTAATCAACCAACCAACAAACCAACCAACCAATCAACCAACCACCGACCAATCAACCAATCGACCAATCAACCAACCAACCAACCAACCAATCAACCAACCAACCAATCAACCAACCAACCAATTGACCAATCAATCAACCAACCAACCAACCAACCAACTAATTGACCGATCATCCAACCAACTAATCAACCAACTAATCAACAACCCGACCAATCAACCAACCGACCAATCAACCAACCAACCAACCGACCAATCAACCAACCAACCAACCAACCAACCAACCAGGGTGACCAATCAACCAACCAACCAATCAACCAACCAACCAATTGACCAATCAATCAACCAACCAACTAATCATACCAACCAACCAATCAACCAATCAACCAACCAACCAATTGACCAATCAATCAACCAACCAACTGATCATCCAACCAATTGACCGATAATCCATTCAACCAACCAACCAACCAATAGACCGATCATCCTACCAACCAACCAATCAACCAGTCAGTGTTACCTAGCTCTCTGGGGTGCCTCCCCAGGGTGAGAGGATCCAGGATGGAAGAGGGTTTCCTGCTACTCAGCTCCTCTAGCTCCTCAGAGTCAGGGAGGGGGCGCTGGGGGCCCGGGTACCAGTGGCGCTGCTCCTTGTACTGTCGGACCTTGTAATAAATATAAACATAAAAATACCTCATATCATAATACCACTATGTAGTTATCATATCATTATACTATATTAATATTACTGTAATACTACTATGTAGTTATCCTATCACTATACTAGATTAATACTACTATGTAGTGATCCTATCACTATACTATATTAATACTACTATGTAGTTATTCTACCACTATACTATATTAATATAACTATGTAGTTATCCTATCACTATACTATATTAATACTACTGTAATACTACCATGTAGTTATCCTATCACTATACTATATTAATACTACTGTAATAATACTATGTAGTTGTTCTATCACTATACTATATTAATACTACTGTAATACCACTATGTAGTTATTCTATCACTATACTATATTAATACCACTATGTAGTTATCCTATCACTATACTATATTAATACTGCTGTAATACCACTATGTAGTTATCCTATCACTATACTATATTAATACTGCTGTAATACCACTATGTAGTTATTCTATCACTATACTACATTAATACTACTATAATACTACTATGTAGTTATCCTATCACTATACTATACTAATACTACTGTAATACCACTGTGTAGTTATCATATCACTATACTATATGAATACTAATATGTAGTTATCCTACCACTATACTAGATTAATACTACTGTAATACTACTATGTAGTTATCCTATCACTATACTATATTAATACTACTGGCATACTACTATGTAGTTATCATATCACTATACTATATTAATACTACTGTAATACTACTATGTAGTTATCCTATCACTATACTATATTAATACCACTATGTAGTTATTCTATCACAATACTATATTAATACTACTGTAATACCACTATGTAGTTATCCTATCACTATACTATATTAATACTACTGTAATACCACTATGTAGTTATTCTATCACTATACTATATTAATACTACTGTAATACCACTATGTAGTTATTCTATCACTATACTATATTAATACCACTATGTAGTTATTCTATCACTATACTATATTAATACTACTGTAATACCACTATGTAGTTATCCTATCACTATACTATATTAATACTGCTGTAATACCACTATGTAGTTATTCTATCACTATACTATATTAATACTACTGTAATACTACTATGTAGTTATCCTATCACTATAGTATATTAATACTACTATGTAGTTATCCTATCACTATACTATATTACTGTAATACCACTATGTAGTTATCCTATCACTATACTATATTAATACCACTATGTAGTTATTCTATCACTATACTATATTAATACCACTATGTAGTTATTCTATCACTATACTATATTAATACTACTGTAATACCACTATGTAGTTATCCTATCACTATACTATATTAATACTACTGTAATACTACTATGTAGTTATCCTATCACTATACTATATTAATACCACTATGTAGTTATCCTATCACTATACTATATTAATACTACTGTAATACCACTATGTAGTTATCCTATCACTATACTATATTAATACTACTGTAATACTACTATGTAGTTATCCTATCACTATACTATATTAATACTACTGTAATACTACTATGTAGTTATCCTATCACTATACTATATTAATACTACTATGTAGTTATCCTATCACTATACTATATTAATACTACTGTAATACTACTATGTAGTTATCCTATCACTATACTATATTAATACTACTGTAATACTACTATGTAGTTATCCTATCACTATACAGTTATCCTATTTTTTAATACTTTTTTGTTTTTAGCCAAAAATGATAGAAAAAATATATATATATTTAGAATATTAGTACACTGTAATACACACGCACACGCACACACACATATTAATACTACACACATCCACACACACACACACACACACACACACACACACACATCACACACACACACACACACACACACACACCCCCAGTCCAGTACCTTCTGGGCCTCTGCCCATAAGATGGCAGCGGCGGGCGTACCCACGGTGTCTCTATGCTGGTTCCCATCACTAGGTCTTCTCCATGTACTTGGTGTCAGAGGTTCCCAGTGCGGCCCGTCGGAGCGGGAGGTGCGCGGGGAGCGGACGGATCCGCTGGACGAGGTCGAAGGTCGTTTGGATGGAGCTTCCATACTGTGGTGTCTCTGAAGAGGGTGGTGGTAACCTCCTTCAATCATAAGAACAATTCATATTAATCATTTGGTACATTATAATAATGATCTCAAAGAGCAAAAAGTAATGATAATGAGTTATAACATTTAATAACATTTAATGAGTTATAACAGTTAATGAGTTATAACATTTAATAACATTTAATGAGTTATAACAGTTAATGAGTTATAACATTTAATGAGTTATAACATTTAATGAGTTATAACATTTAATGAGTTATAACAGTTAATGAGTTATAACATTTAATGAGTTATAACATTTAATGAGTTATAACATTTAATGAGTTATAACATTTAATAACATTTAATGAGTTATAACAGTTAATGAGTTATAACAGTTAATGAGTTATAACATTTAATGAGTTATAACAGTTAATGAGTTATAACATTTAATAACATTTAATGAGTTATAACAGTTAATGAGTTATAACATTTAATGAGTTATAACATTTAATGAGTTATAACATTTAATAACATTTAATGAGTTATAACAGTTAATGAGTTATAACATTTAATAACATTTAATGAGTTATAACAGTTAATGAGTTATAACATTTAATGAGTTATAACATTTAATGAGTTATAACATTTAATAAGTTATAACATTTAATGAGTTATAACATTTAATGAGTTATAACATTTAATAAGTTATAACATTTAATGAGTTATAACATTTAATGAGTTATAACATTTAATGAGTTATAACATTTAATGAGTTATAACATTTAATGAGTTATAACATTTAATAAGTTATAACATTTAATGAGTTTTAACATTTAATAACATTTAATGAGTTATAACATTTAATTAGTTATAAGATTTACAATAATTCCGATGCTTTTGACATTGAGGCTGGTGGTAGATCACTGCCTCCTTCAAATCAAAGTTAATCGGGTTTTTTTCAAGTTTTTTATTTATTTTTTAGATAGAGTGAAGAGTCCGACCGACTGACCAATCAACAGACAGATAGACAGATAGGGCGGCGCACAATTGGCCCAGCGTCATTGGGGATTGGCCGGGGTAGGCCGTCATTGTTAATAAGAATTTGCTCTTAACTGACTTGCCCAGTTAAATAAAGGTTAAATGAAAAATGTTAAAAGATTTGGACAGACGGACGGACGGACAGGTGTGTAATGACAGTGAGTACCTTTATACTGCGGTGACAGGAACCCTGACTGTCTCTGTGGCTGGTCTGAGATCAGCTCAAGTTGGGGTTCAGCGGTCGACACAGAGCCTGATTTGACCCCTGGAACGCGTTGACTCAGACTTGAGGACGTCAATACAGTTGTTGATGATCTGGTTCACCTTGTCCACCTCTGAGGCGATGGTTGAGATCTCTGCTACTGAACCCTGAGGAGGAAGGGAGGATGGGAGGAGGAGGAGGGGAGGAGGAGGAGGGAGAGGAGGAGGAGGAGGAGGGAGGAGGAGGAGAGGAGGAGGAGGAGGAGGAGGAGGAGGAGGAGGAGAGGGGAGGAGGAGGGAGGAGGAGGAGGAGGGAGGAGGAGAGGAGGAGGAGGAGAGGAGGAGGAGGAGGAGAGGAGGAGGAGGAGGAGATGAGGAGGAGAAGAGAGGAGGAGGAGAGGAGGAGGAGGAGGGAGGAGGAGGGAGGAGGAGGAGGAGAGGAGGAGGAGGAGGATGAGGAGGAGGAGGAGGGGAGGGAGAGGGAGGAGGGAGGAGGAGGAGGGAGGAGGAGAGGAGGAGGGAGGAGGGAGGAGGGAGGAGGAGGAGGAGGAGGAGGGGAGAGGAAGGAGGAGGAGAAGAGGAGGATGAGGAGGAGGAGGAGAGGGAGGAGGAGGAGGAGGAGGAGGAGGAGGAGGGAGGAGGATGAGGAGGAGGAGGGGAGGAGAGGAGGAGGAGGAGGAGATGAGGAGGAGGAGGAGGAGGGAGGAGGAGGAGAGAGGAGGAGGATGAGGAGAGGAGGAGGAGGAGGAGGATGAGAGGAGGAGAGGAGGAGGATGAGGAGGGAGGAGGAGGAGGAGGAGGAAGGATGAGGAGGAGGAGGAGGGAGGATGAGGAGAGGAGAGGAGGAGGAGGAGGAGGAGGAGGATGGAGGAGGATGAGGAGGAGGAGGGAGGATGAGGAGGAGGAGGAGGAGGAGGAGGAGGAGGAGAGGAGGAGGAGGAGGGAGAGGAGGAGGAGGAGGAGAGAGGAGAGGAGGAGGAGGAGGAGGAGAGGAGGAGGAGGAGGATGAGGGAGGAGGAGGAGGAGGAGAGGAGGAGGAGGAGGATGAGGAGAGGGAGAGGAGGAGGAGGAGGAGAGGATGAGGAGATGAGTAGGAGAGGATGAGGAGGAGGAGAGGAGGATGAGGAGAGGAGGAAAAGGAGGAGGAGGAAGAATACTTTATTAATCCTCAGGAGACACTAGGTTGTAGAGACTGGAGCAGTTCAGCCACAGTTAAGCACAGCGTCAAATGATCAGGTTACCTGAGGGTTGTCTTCTGGAGAGAGACTACATTCCCTCTCTCTTTCCCTCTCTCTCTCCCTTTCTCTCTCCCTCTCTCTCTCCCGCTCTCTCTCCCTCTCCCTCTCCCGCTCTCGTTCCCTCTCTCTCTCCCTCCGGTCCGGCAGGTCTCCCACAGTTCCTCGCACTTCGATATAGTTCCCTTTCGCTGCCTTTGGAGTGTCAATGATCTCCTGTAGCTTGTACTGGTCCATCTCACAGGTCCCACCCTGGGGAAGGTAGGGCATCCGCGTGAGACTCTCCCCAGCCGAGAGCATCTGTTTCTGGGATAGCTGAGAGATGGACCCCCCTCCTCCTGTTCCTCCACCACCCTCCAGGTCAGCTCCGTATTTCAGCTCCATCAGGCTCTTCTGTATCTTTCCAATCTTCTTGTTCTTCTCGTCTCGCTGCCTCTTCTTCCTCAGGCAGTGGAACACGAAACTAGAAGAAGAATATTTCATGAAACCATTTTTGATATCCAATTTGATCATTAATCATTTTTCGTTCCATTTTTTCGCATTTAATCATTGTGTTTGCCTCTGAACTCTCCATAATACCGTGACTAAACAACAGACTGCATTGGAATCGTGATGAAGTAAGTGCTGACTCTTTCTTCACTGTCTGTGGAAGACTAACCCCAGTATGAGAACCATGCTGAAGAGACTGCCCAGTATAGTCATGATGTAGTGGGTAGCAGAGGAGTCGTTGGAGGTCCTCTCCAGACCTGCCTTCCTCCCGGTGGAGATGGACAGGCAGGTGTGGTTATAACGAAGCTGGTGTCTTATGGACACGACGCAGTAGGTGTAGTCTGAGAGAGAGATAGGAGAAGGGGTGGAGAGAGAGAGAGAGAGAGAGAGAGAGAGAGAGGGAGGGGGGAGGGAGGGGGAAAGGGAGAGAGAGAGGGAGGGACAGGAGAGAGAGGGGTGGGAGAGAGAGAGAGAGAGGGAGGGAGGGGGGAGAGAGAGGGAGAGAGAGAGAGAGGAGGAGGGAGGGGAGGAGGGAGGGAGGGAGGGGGGAGGGAGGGAGAGGGAGGGAGGGAGGGAGGAGAGGGGGGGAGGGAGGGAGGGGAAAGGGAGAGAGAGAGGGAGGGACGGAGAAGGTAGGGAGACAGGGAGGGATGGAGAGAGAGGGGAAAGGGAGTGAGAGAGAGAGAGAGGAGGGGAAGAGGAGAGAGAGAGGGAAAGAGGGAGAGAGAGAGAGGGAGGGGAAGAGGAGAGAGAGAGGGAAAGATGGAGAGAGAGAGAGAGAGGGAGGGAGGGAGGGAGAGAGGGTAGGGGGAGAGAAAGAGAGAGCAACTTACATGACATTATATTGGAATAATAACTGCATAGGGAACTATATGGTGCCATTTAGTATGCAGACACACACACACACACACACACACACACACACACACACACACACACACACACACACACACACACAGACACCCACACACACACACACACACACACACACACACACACACACACACACACACACAGACACACACCCACACATACACAGACACACACCCACAGACAGACACAGACACACACCCACAGACACACAGACACACACACACACACACACACACACACACACACACACACACACACACACACACACACACACACACACACACACACACACACAGACACACACACACATACACAGACACACACCCACAGACAGACAGACAGACAGACAGACAGACAGACAGACACACACACACGCTGGTAGGGATGATTGAAACGCTGTCCTACCTGTGTGGGCTTTCAGGTTGTTCAGTTCAAACTCTTCCTTGTGGTTCTTCAGGTTCTTTATGTCAGTGAAGAAGCTGTTGTTGTAGAGAACCAGGATGTACATCTTACTGAAGGGGTGAGGGATCTGGACCGAGATCACTGCTGAGGTGTGGGAGATCTAGAGAGGGACAGAGAGTAGGGAGTAGTGATCACTGCTGAGGTGTGGGAGATCTAGAGAGGGACAGAGAGTAGGGAGTAGTGATCACTGCTGAGGTGTGGGAGATCTAGAGAGGGACAGAGAGTAGGGAGTAGTGATCACTGCTGAGGTGTGGGAGATCTAGAGAGGGACAGAGAGTAGGGAGTAGTGATCACTGCCGAGGTGTGGGAGATCTAGAGAGGGACAGAGAGTAGGGAGTAGTGATCACTGCTGAGGTGTGGGAGATCTAGAGAGGGACAGAGAGTAGGGAGTAGTGATCACTGCTGAGGTGTGGGAGATCTAGAGAGGGACAGAGAGTAGGGAGTAGTGATCACTGCTGAGGTGTGGGAGATCTAGAGAGGGACAGAGAGTAGGGAGTAGTGATCACTGCTGAGGTGTGGGAGATCTAGAGAGGGACAGAGAGTAGGGAGTAGTGATCACTGCTGAGGTGTGGGAGATCTAGAGAGGGACAGAGAGTAGGGAGTAGTGATCACTGCTGAGGTGTGGGAGATCTAGAGAGGGACAGAGAATAGGGAGTAGTGATCACTGCTGAGGTGTGGGAGATCTAGAGAGGGACAGAGAGTAGGGAGTAGTGATCACTGCTGAGGTGTGGGAGATCTAGAGAGGGACAGAGAGTAGGGAGTAGTGATCACTGCTGAGGTGTGGGAGATCTAGAGAGGGACAGAGAGTAGGGAGTAGTGATCACTGCTGAGGTGTGGGAGATCTAGAGAGGGACAGAGAGTAGGGAGTAGTGATCACTGCTGAGGTGTGGGAGATCTAGAGAGGGACAGAGAGTAGGGAGTAGTGATCACTGCTGAGGTGTGGGAGATCTAGAGAGGGACAGAGAGTAGGGAGTAGTGATCACTGCTGAGGTGTGGGAGATCTAGAGAGGGACAGAGAGTAGGGAGTAGTGATCACTGCTGAGGTGTGGGAGATCTAGAGAGGGACAGAGAGTAGGGAGTAGTGATCACTGCTGAGGTGTGGGAGATCTAGAGAGGGACAGAGAGTAGGGAGAAAGGAGAGAGTGATCACTGCTGAGGTGTGGGAGATCTAGAGGGACAGAGTAGGGAGTAGTGATCACTGCTGAGAGAGAGAGGGACAGAGAGGAGAGGCTGAGGTGTGGGGAGATCTAGAGAGAGAGAGAGAGTAGGGAGTGATCACTGCTGAGGTGTGGGAGATCTAGAGAGACAGAGAGTAGGGAGTAGTGATCACTGCTGAGGTGAGATCTAGAGAGGACAGAGAGTAGGAGTAGGGAGAGAGAGAGATCATAAGGGAGTAGTGATCACTGCTGAGGTGTGGGAGATCTAGAGAGGGACAGAGAGTAGGGAGTAGTGATCACTGCTGAGAGAGAGAGGAGAGAGAGAGAGGGAGAGAGAGAGATAAGATGAGTGAGAGACCAGTAGCTAGAGAGAGAGATGAAATGTCTCTCCTCCTCATCTGAAATTAGAAAGATGAACAGCAAGTAGTGATCTCACCAAAAGATCAGTTCCTCGTGAGTCATATGGAGCATTACATACATCTGTCCATCAGAGATAAACATCAACACAAATAGTGAGATCGTAACCCGTAGAACAGATGTGACACACACACACACACACACACACACACACACACACACACACACACACACACACACACACACACACAGTGTGTCAGACTGGACTCCAGCCAACACACGCCCTCTTTGACAACATTCCAACAGGTTCCAAAAGGTACCGATTGGACGGTTCCATCCGGAACATTTGAAGCTAGCTGTGGATTGGCTTAAGGCACATTCTGAACTCTGTAACACACAAACACAACCCTTAGAGCCCGTAGGAACAGCTTCCCCTGGGGGCTCACCTGTTTCACCTTCATACTAGGCTTGTTGTTCAGATCAGGGTAGGTGGGGCTGATGCTGATTGGGTCCTCCGGAGACATTCCAGAAGGGCAGTCGTCCAATCCGCAGGGAGAGTACGGTGGGAGGGTCGTAAACTCTGACTGAACAATGATGTTCGGAAAAGAGTTGCTACCGTCGTCGGTACACACCTACAACAACAACAATAATAATCATCATCTTAATCCTAAAAATAACCACAACAATAATCATACAAATATTTTCATAAAAGTAATCATAGAATCATAGCAATAACAATAACAATAATGAATTTGTAAAGCTCATTTCCCACACGCTCAATGAACGTAGAATATAACATGATGTAATGTGTTCTAACGGCAATGAACGATATACCGTTACTATGACAACCTACTATGATGGCCTACGCTGTCATGGCAACATACCAAATGTATTTCTTCTTTCTTTAACGTTTACATATCTTGGAAATATGATTGCTGACAAGCAAAACATTTTGGGACAACATCAACAACGGACAAATGAAACAAATACCAAAAGATAGTTCATTTTAGGTTGGGATTTTTGTCAAACATTTTTTTAAATGATAATAATCATGATATGTTTTAGTCGACACACCATATTGAGCATGTGTAGAGCGTTGCGTGTCGCAGGCATCCTGGGGTTCTGACTGAGGAGGCTGTAGCCTGAAAACCCGGCCGGAGTATCACACACCATCCTCTCGTTGGTCCTGGTCGGGAACACAGTCACCAGTGTTTGGGTCAAAACAAGTTCAAGGCAGTGAATGTAGGAAGTCATTTTAATTTACATTTAAAAAATAGGAAACACTTTTTAAATAAATAGTTTATACTTTTCAGTTTATTGACAAGTCATTGAAAATAGATAGAATATTCAATTTTGCTTCAACTTGTGCTTTTTTACCTGTTGGGAAAGAACAACTTGTTATTTTTACTTGTTGGGGAAGACCAACTTGTTATTTTTACCTGTTGGGGAAGACCAACTTGTGCTTTTTTACCTGTTGGGGAAGACCAACTTGTTATTTTTGCCTGTTGGGGAAGACCAACTTGTTATTTTAACCTGTTGGGGAAGACCAACTTGTTATTTTGGCCTGTTGGGGAAGACCAACTTGTTATTTTTACCTGTTGGGGAAGACCAACTTGTTATTTTGGCCTGTTGGGGAAGACCAACTTGTTATTTTTACCTGTTGGGGAAGACCAACTTGTTATTTTTACCTGTTGGGGAAGACCAACTTGTTATTTTTACCTGTTGGGGAAGACCAACTTGTTATTTTGGCCTGTTGGTGAAGACCAACTTGTTATTTTGGCCTGTTGGGGAAGACCAACTTGTTATTTTGGCCTGTTGGGGAAGACCAACTTGTGCTTTTTACCTGTTGGGGAAGACCAACTTGTTATTTTGGCCTGTTGGGGAAGACCAACTTGTTATTGTGGCCTGTTGGGGAAGACCAACTTGTGCTTTTTACCTGTCGGGAAGACCAACTTGTGCTTTTTACCTGTTGGGGAAGACCAACTTGTTATTTTGGCCTGTTGGGGAAGACCAACTTGTGCTTTTTACCTGTTGGGGAAGACCAACTTGTGCTTTTTACCTGTTGGGGAAGACCAACTTGTGCTTTTTACCTGTTGGGGAAGACCAACTTGTGCTTTTTACCTGTTGGGGAAGACCAACTTGTTATTTTTACCTGTTGGGGAAGACTGCCAACCAGCGTAGAAATCCCAACAGCTCACAGGAGCAGTTGAACGGGTTGGTGTAGAGTTCACACGTCGTTAATCTACCGAGCCCCGTAAACAAGCCTCCGTCCAGCACCTGAATCCTGTTCATGGAGAGGTCAATGTTCTCTATGTTAGGACACTCCTCAAAGGTGTTGGGGGTGACTGCCTCAATCAGGTTGGCCTGTAGGTAGAGGTACTGCAGCTTCCCCAGGCCTCTGAGGATTCCCTCTGTTAGGTTCCTCAGACGGTTAAACCCCAACTGCAGCACCTGGTAGGAAAGATAAGGTAAGAGAGGGTAAGGTAGGAAAGGGTAAGGTAAGAAAGATAAGGTAAGGTAAGAAAGGGTAAGGTAGGAGAGGGTAAGGTAAGAGAGGGTAAGGTAGGAAAGGGTAAGGTAGGAAAGGGTAAGGTAACGTGAGATAAGGTGATGTAAGGTAAGGTAACGTAAGGTAACGTGAGGTAATGTGAGATAAGGTAACGTGAGGTAAGGTAACGTAAGGTAACGTGAGGTAACGTGAGGTAAGGTAACGTGAGGTAAGGTGATGTAAGGTAATGTGAGGTAAGGTAACGTGAGATAAGGTAATGTGAGATAAGGTAACGTGAGGTAAGGTAACGTGAGGTAAGGTAACGTAAGGTAATGTGAGGTAAGGTAACGTGAGGTAAGGTACTGTGAGGTAAGATAATGTGAGGTAAGGTAACGTGAGGTAACGTGAGGTAAGGTAACGTAAGGTAACATGAGAAAAGGTAACGTGAGGTAAGGTAACGTAAGGTAACATGAGAAAAGGTAACGTGAGGTTAGGTAACGTGAGGTAAGGTAACGTGAGGTAAGGTAACGTGAGGTAAGGTAACGTGAGGTAAGGTAACATGAGATAAGGTAACGTGAGGTTAGGTAACGTGAGATAAGGTAACGTGAGGTAACGTGAGATAAGGTAATGTGAGATAAGGTAACGTGAGGTAAGGTAACGTGAGGTATGGTAACGAGAGGTAAGGTAACGTGAGGTAAGGTAACATGAGGTAAGGTAACGTGAGGTTAGGTAACGTAAGGTAATGTGAGATAAGGTGAGGTAAGGTAACGTGAGGTAAGGTAACGTGAGGTAAGGTAAGGTAACGTGAGGTAAGGTAACGTGAGGTAACGTAAGGTAATGTGAGATACGGTGATGTAAGGTAACGTGAGGTGAGGTAAGGTAACGTGAGGTAAGGTAACGTGAGGTAACGTAAGGTAACGTGAGGTAAGGTAACATGAGATAAGGTAACGTGAGGTTAGGTAACGTAAGGTAACATGAGATAAGGTAACGTGAGGTTAGGTAACGTAAGGTAACGTGAGGTAACGTGAGGTAACGTGAGGTAAGGTAATGTGAGATAAGGTAACGTGAGGTAAGGTAACGTGAGGTATGGTAACGAGAGGTAAGGTAACGTGAGGTAACGTGAGGTAAGGTAACATGAGGTAAGGTAACGTGAGGTTAGGTAACGTAAGGTAATGTGAGATAAGGTGAGGTAAGGTAACGTGAGGTAAGGTAACGTGAGGTAAGGTAACGTGAGGTAAGGTAAGGTAACGTGAGGTAAGGTAACGTGAGGTAAGGTAAGGTAATGTGAGATACGGTGATGTAAGGTAACGTGAGGTAAGGTAACGTGAGTTAAGGTAACGTGAGGTAACGTGAGGTAACGTGAGGTAAGGTAACGTGAGGTAACGTGAGGTAAGGTAAGGTAATGTGAGGTAACGTGAGGTAATGTGAGATAAGGTAACGTGAGGTAAGGTAACGTAAGGTAACGTGAGGTAACGTGAGGTAAGGTAACGTGAGGTAAGGTGATGTAAGGTAATGTGAGGTAAGGTAACGTGAGATAAGGTGATGTAAGGTAATGTGAGGTAAGGTAACGTGAGATAAGGTAATGTGAGATAAGGTAACGTGAGGTAAGGTAACGTGAGGTAAGGTAGGAAAGGGTAAGGTAGGAAAGGGTAAGGTAACGTGAGATAAGGTGATGTAAGGGGAAGACCAACGTAAGGTAACGTGAGGTAATGTGAGATAAGGTAACGTAAGGTAACGTGAGGTAACGTGAGGTAAGGTAACGTGAGGTAAGGTGATGTAAGGTAATGTGAGGTAAGGTAACGTGAGATAAGGTAATGTGAGATAAGGTAACGTGAGGTAAGACCAACGTGAGGTAAGGTAACCTGTAATGTGGGTAAGGTAACGTGAGGTAAGGTACTGTGAGGTAAGATAATGTTGGGTAAGGTAACGTGAGATAACGTGAGGTAAGGTAACGTAAGGTAACATGAGAAAAGGTAACGTGAGATAAGGTAACGTTGTAACATGAGAAAAGGTAACCTGAGGTTAGGTAACGGAGGAGGTAACGTGAGGTAAGGTAACGTGGCCTGTAACGTGAGGTAAGGTAACATGAGATAAGGTAACGTGAGGTTAGGTAACGTGAGTAAGGTAAGAGGTAACGTGAGATAAGGTAATGTGAGATAAGGTAACGTGAGGTAAGGTAACGTGAGGTATGGTAACGAGAGGTAAGGTAACGTGAGGTAAGGCCTGAGGTAAGTAACGTGAGGTTAGGTAACCTAAGGTAATGTGAGATAATGAGAGGTAAAGGTGGTAACGTGAGGTAAGGTAAGGTAACGTGTAAGGTAACATGAGGAACTGTAATGTGAACGGTGAGGTTGGTAACGTGAGGGGAAGTAAGGTAACGTGAGGCTTAACGTGAGGTAACGTAAGGTAACGTGAGGTAAGGTAACATGAGATAAGGTAACGTGAGGTTAGGTAACGTAAGGTAACATGAGATAAGGTAACGTGAGGTAAGGTAATAAGGTAACGTGAGATAAAGGTAACGTGAGGTAAGGTAATGTGAGATAAGGTAACGAGAGGTAAGGTAACGTGAGGTAAGGTAACATGAGGTAAGGTAACGTGAGGTTAGGTAACGTAAGGTAATGTGAGATAAGGTGAGGTAAGGTAACGTGTAAGGTAAGGTAAGGTAACGTGAGGTAAGGTAACGTGAGGTAAGGTAAGGGTAAGGGTAACGTGAGGTAAGGTAAGGTAATGTGAGATACGGTGATGTGTAAGGAGGTAAGGTAACGTGAGTTAAGGTAACGTGAGGAGGTTAAAGGTAACGTGAGGTAACGTGAGGTAAGGTAACGATAAGGTAACGTGAGGTAAGGTAAGGTAATGTGAGGTAACGTGAGGTAATGTGAGATAAGGTAATGTGAGGTAAGGTAACGTAAGGTAACGTGAGGTAACGTGAGGTAAGGTAACGTGAGGTAAGGTGATGTAAGGTAATGTGAGGTAAGGTAACGTGAGATAAGGTGATGTAAGGTAATGTGAGGTAAGGTAACGTGAGATAAGGTAATGTGAGATAAGGTAACGTGAGGTAAGGTAACGTGAGGTAAGGTAGGAAAGGGTAAGGTAGGAAAGGGTAAGGTAACGTGAGATAAGGTGATGTAAGGTAAGGTAACGTAAGGTAACGTGAGGTAATGTGAGATAAGGTAACGTGAGGTAAGGTAACGTAAGGTAACGTGAGGTAACGTGAGGTAAGGTAACGTGAGGTAAGGTGATGTAAGGTAACGTGAGGTAAGGTAACGTGAGATAAGGTAATGTGAGATAAGGTAACGTGAGGTAAGGTAACGTGAGGTAAGGTAACGTAAGGTAATGTGAGGTAAGGTAACGTGAGGTAAGGTACTGTGAGGTAAGATAATGTGAGGTAAGGTAACGTGAGGTAACGTGAGGTAAGGTAACGTAAGGTAACATGAGAAAAGGTAACGTGAGGTAAGGTAACGTAAGGTAACATGAGAAAAGGTAACGTGAGGTAAGGTAACGTGAGGTAAGGTAACGTGAGGTAAGGTAACGTGAGGTAAGGTAACATGAGATAAGGTAACGTGAGGTTAGGTAACGTGAGATAAGGTAACGTGAGGTAACGTGAGATAAGGTAATGTGAGATAAGGTAACGTGAGGTAAGGTAACGTGAGGTATGGTAACGAGAGGTAAGGTAACGTGAGGTAAGGTAACATGAGGTAAGGTAACGGAGGTAAGGTAAGGTAAGGTAATGTAAGATAAGGTGAGATAAGGTAACGTGAGGTAAGGTAACGTGAGGTAAGGTAAGGTAACGTGAGGTAAGGTAACGTGAGGTAACGTGAGATAAGGTAATGTGAGTAACGGTGATGTAAGGTAACGTGAGGTGAGGTAAGGTAACGTGGAGGAGGTAAGGTAACGTGAGGTAACGTAAGGTAACGTGAGGTAAGGTAACATGAGATAAGGTAACGTGAGGTTAGGTGAGGTAAGGTAACATGAGATAAGGTAACGTGAGGTTAGGTAAGGTAACGTGAGGTAACGTGAGGTAACGTGAGGTAAGGGTGAGATAAGGTAACGTGAGGTAAGGTAACGTGAGGTATGGTAACGAGAGGTAAGGTAACGTGAGGTAACGTGAGGTAAGGTAACATGAGGTAAGGTGAGGTTAGGTAACGTGAGGTAAGGTGAGATAAGGTGAGGTAAGGTAACGTGAGGTAAGGTAACGTGAGGTAAGGTAAGGTAACGTGAGGTAAGGTAACGTGAGGTAAGGTAAGGTAATGTGAGAACGGTGATGTAAGGTAACGTGAGGTAAGGTAACGTGAGTTAAGGTAACGTGAGGTAACAGGTAACGTGAGGTAAGGTAACCTGAGGTGAACTGGAGGTAAGGTGAGTAATAAGGTAGTAAGGTAGTAAGGTGAGGTAAACGTGAGGTAAGGTAGCGAACGAGGTAAGGTAGTGCGAGGTAAGGTAACGTGAGGTAAGGTAAGGTAACGTGAGGTAAGGTAACGTGAGATAAGGTAACGTGAGGTAAGGTAACGTGAGGTAAGGTAACGTGAGGTAAGGTAACGTGAGGTAAGGTAACGTGAGGTAAGATAACGTGAGGTTTAGTTAACGTGAGGTAAGGTAACGCAAGGTAAGGTAGCGCGAGGTAAGGTAATGTGAGATAAGGTAACGTGAGGTAAGGTAACGTGAGATAAGGTAAGGTGAGATAAGGTAACGTGAGGTAAGGTAAGGTAACGTGAGGTAAGGTAAGGTGAGATAAGGTAACGTGAGGTAAGGTAACGTGAGATAATGTAACGTGAGGTAAGGTAACGTGAGGTAAGGTAACGTGAGGTTTAGTTAACGTGAGGTAAGGTAACGCAACGCAAGGTAAGGTAGCGCGAGGTAAGGTAGCGCAAGGTAAGGTAACGTGAGGTAAGGTAAGGTACGTGAGGTAAGGTGAGGTAAGGTAAGGTAAGGTAACGTGAGGTAAGGTAACGTGAGGTAAGGTAACGTGAGGTAAGGTGAGGTAAGGTAAGGTAAGGTAACGTGAGGTAAGGTAAGGTAAGGTAACGTGAGGTAATGTAAGGTAAAGTGAGGTAACGTGAGGTAAGGTAAGGTAACGTGAGGTAAGGTAAGGTAACGTGAGGTAAGGTGAGGTAAGGTAAGGTAACGTGAGGTAATGTGATTGAAGGTAATGTACCAAATGACACACTTCTCCATACATAGTTCACCAGAGCCCCAGGAATCACTGTGATGTTCAGGACCAACCTGTAGGTTGAACTGGGCGAGGGAATGCTCCATCCTCCACGTACGAGATCTCGTTCTTGGTGAGGTTGAGGTACGTCAGGTTCCCAAAGCGGCTGAGCCATGAGAAATGGTTACTCTTGATCTTGTTCTCGTTGAGCCTCAGGTCCACGATGGTGCTGTTGAAAGCAGACTTTATTTGAAGTTTAAAACTTGTAAAAACACACTTTACAACAGAAAACTGAGGAAGGTCAACAGGTTGATACAGGTCCTTCTCTTCTTCACATTTACAGTAAAACATTCACACGACAACAAGTAAAACCCAACTAGAAGTAAACATAGACGAACAAAGGAAAATAAAACAGCACAGAATGCCTAAACAATGCCTTCTGCCTGGGGATGCAACATTCCCGCCTTTTCCCAAGTTTCCCAGGTTATCTAAAAACAATCCCAGTTGGAATGTTTCTGAATCAGTTGGGAATAAGCAGGAAATCTGGGGAATCCAATTGAATCAAATGCTTTTAAATTAAAATAAGAAAATGCAAGAACAGTTAACTGGACAATAAAACATATTAATAACACAAATTATGTTTAATGAACCAAATAAAATCACTGATTTAAAACCCCCTATCTCTGCCATGGTTACCTGTTGATGTGGGCAGGGACCCTATCTCTGCCATGGTTACCTGTTGATGTGGGCAGGGACCCTATCTCTGCCATGGTTACCTGTTGATGTGGGCAGGGACCCTATCTCTGCCATGGTTACCTGTTGATGTGGGCAGGGACCCTATCTCTGCCATGGTTACCTGTTGATGTGGGCAGGGACCCTATGCCATGGTTCTGGCAGGGACCCATGGTTACCTGTTGATGTGGGCAGGGACCCTATCTCTGCCATGGTTACCTGTTGATGTGGGCAGGGACCCTATCTCTGCCATGGTTACCTGTTGATGTGGGCAGGGACCCTATCTCTGCCATGGTTACCTGTTGATGTGGGCAGGGACCCTATCTCTGCCATGGTTACCTGTTGATGTGGGCAGGGACCCTATCTCTGCCATGGTTACCTGTTGATGTGGGCATGTGGGGGACCCTATCTCTGCCATGGTTACCTGTTGATGTGGGTTACCTGTTGAGGGTATCTCTGCCATGGTTACCTGTTGATGTGGGCAGGGACCCTATCTCTGCCATGGTTACCTGTTGATGTGGGCAGGGACCCTATCTCTGCCATGGTTACCTGTTGATGTGGGCAGGGACCCTATCTCTGCCATGGTTACCTGTTGATGTGGGCAGGGACCCTATCTCTGCCATGGTTACCTGTTGATGTGGGCCATGGTTACCTGTTGACCCTATCTCTGCCATGGTTACCTGTTGATGTGGGCAGGGACCCTATCTCTGCCATGGTTACCTGTTGATGTGGGCAGGGACCCTATCTCTGCCATGGTTACCTGTTGATGTGGGCATGGTTACCTGTTGATGTGGGCAGGGACCCTATCTCTGCCATGGTTACCTGTTGATGTGGGCATGTGGGCATCTCGGGACCCTATCTCTGCCATGGTTACCTGTTGATGTGGGCAGGGACCCTATCTCTGCCATGGTTACCTGTTGATGTGGGCAGGGACCCTATCTCTGCCATGGTTACCTGTTGATGTGGGCAGGGACCCTATCCTGCCATGGTTACCTGTTGATGTGGGCAGGGACCCTATCTCTGCCATGGTTACCTGTTGATGTGGGCAGGGACCCTATCTCTGCCATGGTTACCTGTTGATGTGGGCAGGGACCCTATCTCTGCCATGGTTACCTGTTGATGTGGGCAGGGACCCTATCTCTGCCATGGTTACCTGTTGACCTGTTGATGTGGGCAGGGACCCTATCTCTGCCATGGTTACCTGTTGATGTGGGCAGGGACCCTATCTCTGCCATGGTTACCTGTTGATGTGGGCAGGGACCCTATCTCTGCCATGGTTACCTGTTGATGTGGGCAGGGACCCTATCTCTGCCATGGTTACCTGTTGATGTGGGTAGGGACCCTATCTCTGCCATGGTTACCTGTTGATGTGGGCAGGGACCCTATCTCTGCCATGGTTACCTGTTGATGTGGGCAGGGACCCTATCTCTGCCATGGTTACCTGTTGATGTGGGTAGGGACCCTATCTCTGCCATGGTTACCTGTTGATGTGGGCAGGGACCCTATCTCTGCCATGGTTACCTGTTGATGTGGGCAGGGAAAGCTTCATAAGGGGGCTGGTTCTTACCTGTTGATGTGGGCAGGAATCGCTTCATATGGGGGCTGGTTCTGGCTGCAGATAGCCAACCACACGAAGCCCTTCTCCCCCTCAATCAGCCAACAGTCGCCCGTCACCGTGGGAAATTGGATGATTGACAGTAGGGCAAAGCCATAGAGCAAGGCAAACCAACTGGTCGCCGACAACGCCACTGAAACCCCGACCACTCTGTTGTTAAACCCCGCCTCTCGGGGTTGTGTTGGCGTTCCGATGATGACGTCCATGTTGTTGATTATAGTTGTTTTCGTTTATTGATTTTGTTTATTTATCCAGGTTAGCGTCACTGCGAGGAAGAGACGTGTAAAGAATGATGATTGTTACTACAGTCCAATTTCCACATTGGCATGGATTAATAAAGTCTTCTCCTCTTCTCGTTGAACTTATCCAACGAGCACCTTGTGCCCCGTGATCTCCAGAGCTATACAGCCTTTACCGATGTCAGCTGCCCACTGTGTCGTTAGTCCACCCGGCAGTAGAAGGCAGGGTTGGGTTGGAAGGAGAGAGTATTGTTGGCCCTTCCTAGTTTTTGTCTCAGGTTAGTCCCACACACAATAAAGGAAGGTTTTAAAAGGAACTCGTCTTTCTCTCAGGTTAGTCCGTAGGAAGGACACAACATCTTTTTCAGTTGCGGACCCATTAATTTTTTGAGGGAGATGGTCCTCTGATTGGTCTGGATGAAGGATGGGTCCTCCTTTGATTGGTCCGGAGGAAGGATGGGTCCTCCTTTGATTGGTCTGGAGGAAGGACGGTCCTCCTTTGATTGGTCCAGAGGAACGGAGAAGAGTTAGAGGGAAGTACCTTGGCGTAACTCATTGGACAGAGTCTCCACACCTTTTATTTATGCACTTTGTTCAGATTGACAGATCAATCTGAGCCTCCATTTAGATTGACAGATCAATCTGAGCCTCCATTTAGATTGAGAGATCAATCTGAGTCTCCATTTAGATTGAGAGATCAATCTGAGCCTCCATTTACATTGAGAGATCAATCTGAGCCTCCATTTACATTGAGAGATCAATCTGAGCCTCCATTTACATTGAGAGATCAATCTGAGCCTCCATTTACATTGAGAGATCAATCTGAGCCTCCATTTACATTTCTGTTCATGTTTTCCACAGTGTGTGAGAGTCAGGGATGACGAGGACAACCTCTGGAGCTACATTTGTCTGTGGTCCTGGGGACTGTCGTCAGGGAGACAGCTGAGTATGGCTCTGTCCTTTTCCTCCCATCTGATTGG
>NW_026283871.1:25000-35191 GCF_023373465.1 Oncorhynchus keta
CATGCAGAGCAGAATTAGGCCGATACCCACTAATTATCAAAATCCAGAAAAGAGCCATTAAATTCTATAACCACCTAAAAGGAAGTGATTCCCAAACCTTCCATAATAAAGCCATCACCTATAGAGAGATGAACCTGGAGAAGAGTCCCCAAGCAAGCTGGTCCTGGGTCTCTGTTCACAAACACAAACACACCCCACAGAGCCCCAGGACAGCAACACAATTAGACCCAACCAAATCATGAGAAAACAAAAAGATAATTACTTGATACATTGGAAAGAATGAACAAACCCCCTCCAGAGCAAACTAGAATGCTATTTGGCCATAAACAGAGAAGAAACTGAGCTGCACGTCCTAATGTATGCCCATAGACACTTATTTCCCTCAGATATAACAGACCCGCAAAGAATTCACAAACAAATCCAATTTTGATATACTTTTGATACTTGCAATAACTGGGGACATGGGCTGGGAACCCTGTGAGGTGAGATGGAAGGTGTGTATGACAATAACATGGGCTGGGATCTATCCATAGGGAGAGCCTGGGCAACTGAAATGTCTGATCTATTTCAACAGTCTGACTGTGAACATCTGTACGAAAACCATATTAAGGGAGACATAGATATTATTAACACAAAAACTGTCGATGCAATATGAAAAAACTGGGTGAAGGAGATTTAGTCATGAACCAAAAATTGAGAACCTTTTGATCGATTAAGGGTGAATTGGTGTGTGAGAGATATTATGTTTAACCTTTCTGAAACAAGAGATCGCTATGTGCGACAGGTCAGATCAGGGACACTGCCTCTGAAACAAGAGATCGCTATGTGCGACAGGTCAGATCAGGGACACTGCCTCTGAAACAAGAGATCGCTATGTGCGACAGGTCAGATCAGGGACACTGCCTCTGAAACAAGAGATCGCTATGTGCGACAGGTCAGATCAGGGACACTGAAACAGGACGGTGTTGTGGGCGAAATGGAATTGGAAAGACGATGTAACTATGGTGACCTCGAAGAAATAGAAAATGAAAATCTGTTTTTATCCTCTATTGCCCTTTCTACCTCGATATATGCTTGCTCTTATTCTAGAAAGCACAGCAGATATACCCTGGTATTATGTGGCTGAGTGATGAGGAGACAGACCACCAGAAATACCCTGGTATTATGTGGCTGAGTGATGAGGAGACAGACCATCAGATATACCCTGGTATTATGTGGCTGAGTGATGAGGAGACAGACCATCAGATATACCCTGGTATTATGTGGCTGAGTGATGAGGAGACAGACCATCAGATATACCCTGGCATTATGTGGCTGAGTGATGAGGAGAGTGATGATGAGGAGACAGACCACCAGATATACCCTGGTATTATGTGGCTGAGTGATGAGGAGAGTGATGATGAGGAGACAGACCATCAGATATACCCTGGCATTATGTGGCTGAGTGATGAGGAGAGTGATGATGAGGAGACAGACCACCAGATATACCCTGGTATTATGTGGCTGAGTGATGAGGAGAGTGATGATGAGGAGACAGACCACCAGATATACCCTGGCATTATGTGGCTGAGTGATGAGGAGAGTGATGATGAGGAGACAGACCACCAGATATACCCTGGTATTATGTGGCTGAGTGATGAGGAGAGTGATGATGAGGAGACAGACCACCAGATATACCCTGGTATTATGTGGCTGAGTGATGAGGAGACAGACCACCAGAAATACCCTGGTATTATGTGGCTGAGTGATGAGGAGAGTGATGATGAGGAGACAGACCACCAGATATACCCTGGTATTATGTGGCTGAGTGATGAGGAGACAGACCACCAGATATACCCTGGTATTATGTGGCCGAGTGATGAGGAGACAGACCACCAGATATACCCTGGTATTATGTGGCTGAGTGATGAGGAGAGTGATGATGAGGAGACAGACCACCAGATATACCCTGGTATTATGTGGCTGAGTGATGAGGAGACAGACCACCAGATATACCCTGGTATTATGTGGCCGAGTGATGAGGAGACACGTGTTATGCTATGTAGCACACGGTGTTTCCAGTGCGGGTGCAGAGCCAGCTGCGACACATACCAGCCCTTCCTATTGGCCGGGCTAGAGTGGGCATCGAGCCAGTTAAGCTTGGGCAGGCTCGGTGCTCTAGAGCTCCAGTGTGCCTGCACGGTCCGGTCTATCCAGAGCCACCTCTACACACCAGTCCTCCGGTAGCAGCTCCCCGCACCAGGCTTCCTGTGCGTGTCCTCGCGCCAGTACCACCAGTTCCAGCACCACGCACCAGGCCTCCAGTGCGCCTCGCCTGTTCAGCACAACCAGTGCTTTTCTCCCCTCCTGTGCTATCGGAGTCTCCTGTCTGTCCAGTGCCGCCAGTGCTCCCAGTCGGCCCAGCGCGTCCAGTGCGCCTCGCCTGTTTAGCGCAGCCAGAGCTTTTCTCCTCTCCTGCGCTGCCGGAGTCTCCTGTCTGCCCAGCGCCGCCAGTCGGCCCAGCGTCACCAGTCTGCCAGGATCCGCCAGAAGTGCCAGTCTGCCCAGCGCCGCCAGAGCTCCCAGTCTGCCCAGCGCCGCCAGTGCCGCCAGTCTGCCCAGCGCCGCCAGTGCTCCCAGTCTGCCCAGCGCCGCCAGTGCTCCCAGTCTGCCCAGCGCCGCCAGTGCTCCCAGTCTGCCCAGCGCCGCCAGTGCTCCCAGTCTGCCCAGCGCCGCCAGACAACCAGTCTCTTCCAGATCTGCCAGACAACCAGTCTCTTCCAGATCTGCCAGACAACCAGTCTCTTCCAGATCTGCCAGACAACCAGTCTCTTCCAGATCTGCCAGACAACCAGTCTCTTCCAGATCTGCCAGACAACCAGTCTCTTCCAGATCTGCCAGACAACCAGTCTCTTCCAGATCTGCCAGACAACCAGTCTCTTCCAGATCTGCCAGACAACCAGTCTCTTCCAGATCTGCCAGACAACCAGTCTCTTCCAGATCTGCCCGACAACCAGTCTCTTCCAGATCTGCCCGACAACCAGTCTCTTCCAGATCTGCCCGACAACCAGTCTCTTCCAGATCTGCCCGACAACCAGTCTCTTCCAGATCTGCCCGACAACCAGTCTCTTCCAGATCTGCCCGACAACCAGTCTCTTCCAGATCTGCCCGTCAACCTAGATCTTCTAGATCGGCCAGACAACCTGAATCATCCAGGTCCACCAGCCAGCCAGGATTTACCGGAGCCTACTACCTGCCTGAGCTTCCTCTCAGTACTGAGCTTCCTCTCAGTACTGAGCTTCCTTTCAGTACTAGGCTTCCTCTCTGTACTGGGCTCCCTCTCAGTACCGGGCTTCCCCTCAGTACTGGGCTGCTTCGGTCCCGGGCTGCTCCTCTGTCCCGGGCTGCCCCTCTGTCCTGAGCTGCCCTGCTGTCCTGAGCTGCCCCTCTATCCTGAGTTGCCCCTCTGTCCCGAGCTGCCCCTCTGTCCCGAGCTGCCCCTCTGTCCCGAGCTGCCCCTCTGTCCCGAGCTGCCCCTCTGTCCCGAGCTGCCCCTCTGTCCCGAGCTGCCCCTCGGTCCCGAGCTGCCCCTCGGCCCCGGGCTGCCCCTCGGTCCCGAGCTGTCCCTCGGTCCCGAGCTGCCCCTCAGTTATGTGGGGATCAGGGTGAGGACTATTTGGCCATGGTCGGCGGAGAAGGTGGATTATCCTAGGACGCGAAGGGGAGGAACTAGGACATTTATGGAGTGGGGTCCACGTCCCTAGCCAGAACCGCCACCATGGACAGACGCCCACCCGGACCCTCCCTATGCTCTTGAGGTGCATCCCGGAGTCCGCACCTTAGGGGGGGGGGTTCTGTCACGCCTTGGTCATTGTATCTTGTGTTTTTGTTATATGTTTGGGTAGGCCAGGGTGTGACATGGGTTTATATGTTGTATTTCGTATTGGGGTTTGTATTAATTGGGAGTGTGTATTATTAGGGGTGTGTCTAGTTAGGCTTGGCTGCCTGAGGCGATTCCTAATTGGAGTCAGCTGATTCTCGTTGTCTCTGATTGGGAACCGTATTTAGGCAGCCTGAGTGCGCGTTGTATTTTGTGGGTGATTGTACCTGTCTCTGTGTTAGTCACCAGATAGGCTGTATTAGTTTCACTCCTTTGTTGTTTTCTTCTTCAGTTATTTCATGTACCGCATTTTCTTCATTAAAAGTCATGAGTAACCTACACGCTGCATTTCGGTCTGACTCTCTTCAAACAACAGACGAAGTTCATTACAACTTTGTTACCATACCCTACATTACTCATCTCATATGTATATACTGTACTCTATATAATCTACTTTAAACTATGCCACTTTGTTACCATACCCTACATTACTCATCTCATATGTATATACTGTACTCTATATCATCTACTTTAAACTATGCCACTTTGTTTACATACCCTACATTACTCATCTCATATGTATATACTGTACTCTATATCATCTACTTTAAACTATGCCACTTTGTTTACATACCCTACATTACTCATCTCATATGTATATACTGTACTCTATATCATCTACTTTAAACTATGCCACTTTGTTACCATACCCTACATTACTCATCTCATATGTATATACTGTACTCTATATCATCTACTTTAAACTATGCCACTTTGTTTACATACCCTACATTACTCATCTCATATGTATATACTGTACTCTATATCATCTACTTTAAACTATGCCACTTTGTTACCATACCCTACATTACTCATCTCATATGTATATACTGTACTCTATATCATCTACTGTATGTATGTATGTATGTATGTATGTATGTATGTATGTATGTATGTATGTATGTATGTATGTATGTGTGAGTGTGAGTGTGTGTATATATATGTATGTACAGTATATCACAAAAGTGAGTACACCCCTCACATTTTTGTAAATATTTGAGTATATATCTTTTCATGTGACAACACTGAAGAAATGACACTTTGCTACAATGTAAAGTAGTGAGTGTACAGCTTGTATACGAGTGTACATTTGCTGTCCCCTCAAAATAACTCAACACACAGCTATTAATGTCTAAACCGCTGGCAACAAAAGTGAGCATACCCCTAAGTGAAAATGTCCAAATTGGGCCCAATTAGCCATTTTCCCTCCCCGGTGTCATGTGACTCGTTAGTGTTACAAGGTCTCAGGTGTGAATGGGGAGCAGGTGTGTTTGGTGTCATCGCTCTCACACTCGCTCATACTGACTGGTCACTGGAAGTTCAACATGGCAAAGAGGATCTGAGGATCTGAAAAAATAATTGTTGAACAAGGACAGGTAGAAAGAATGAGGGCAGATGTCACCCCCATACACCCCTCCCTCCCTTCTACACACACATACACTGCCGGGTACCGGATGTCAGATGTCACCCCCCATACACCCCTCCCCTCCCACACACACATACACTGCTCGGGTACCGGATGTCAGATGTCACCCCCCCATACACCCCTCCTCCCACACACACATACACTGCTCGGGTACCGGATGTCGGATGTCAACCCCCCCATCCCCCATACACCCCTCCCTCCCCCATCCCCCATACACCCCCATCCCCCATCCCCCTCCCCTCCCTCCTACACACACATACACTGCTCGGGTACCGGGGCATGCCGCCCAAAGGTAGATTCAAATATTACAATTGAGTGTTTGCGTTAGAATGTACAAATTCACAGCGCTGACTGGTCCAAGTAGGAGATGAAAGGCTGCCCGATTTGAAAATGTTGATAATTTATTGTTCAGAATAATTCTAATTCTTTCTAAGTGTACAGTGTTTTCCAATTCGCTGAGCCATAATTTGGTAGAGGGAGCTTCCTTCCTTTTCCAAAACAACGAGATACATTTTTTGGGGGGCTGAAATGAGACTGTTAGAGATGAGTTGTTTTGGGGGGGTTGGTTAATCTGTTTAGGGACTCAGACACTCCCAGGATTATCAGAAGCGGGTCTGGATCTATTGAAGTCTCCAGAACTTCAGAGGATATTAAAAATTCCACACCAATAACCATGCAGGCTAGAGTATAGGGCAAAGCAGTGGAGTAGTGTACCCTGCACAGCATGACATTTATCACATGTAGGGGAGGTGTCAGGAAATATCCTGCACAGTTTAGTTTTGGAGTAGTGTAATCTCTGTAATACCTTGAATTGTATGAGACGATGTCTGGAGTTAATGGGAGCAGGTGTGGATATACTCCAAGATATCTTCCCAGTCGGCCACCGAGATGTCAGTCCCTAGTTCTTCCTCTCATTTAGCCTTAAATGCTCATCTGTAGAAGGTGTGCTAACAGATTGAAAAGCATCATATAGACGAGATATCAGTTTGTCTGAGATGGGCATCTTTTTATGCATCCGTGAAACATGGAAGGTTTAGCGTTTCCCAAATGTCGGAAGGTTTAGCGTTTTCCAAATGTCGGAAGGTTTAGCGTTTCCCAAATGTCGGAAGGTTTAGCGTTTTCCAAATGTCGGAAGGTTTAGCGTTTCCCAAATGTCGGAAGGTTTAGCGTTTCCCAAATGTCGGAAGGTTTAGCGTTTCCCAAATGTCGGAAGGTTTAGCGTTTTCCAAATGTCGGAAGGTTTAGCGTTTCCCAAATGTCGGAAGGTTTAGCGTTTCCCAAATGTCGGAAGGTTTAGCGTTTTCCAAATGTCGGAAGGTTTAGCGTTTCCCAAATGCCGGAAGGTATTTTTCGAACATAGTCTCCAATCTGTAGGTATCTGAAAAAGTTATTTCCGGGAAGATTATAAAATTCCCTCAGCAACTCAATGGAAGCAAAGGTCCCTTCTATATATATAACTCCCCAATGGTACTTATCCCCAACTCTCCCCATCGCTCAAAGTTGTTATCAAGGTTAGAGGGGGGGGTTCCTGCAACAGGGAGCATGAATGATATTGGTCTAATGTCAAAATAGACTTTAATTTGGTTCCAGATATGGACTGTGTACAATAGGATTGATATGGACTGTGTACAATAGTATTGTTGCTATAACAGATATGGACTGTGTACAATAGGATTGTTGCTATAACAGATATGGACTGTGTACAATAGTATTGTTACTATAACAGTATGGACTGTGTACAATAGGATTGTTGCTATAACAGATATGGACTGTGTACAATAGGATTGTTACTATAACAGATATGGACTGTGTACAATAGGATTGTTGCTATAACAGATATGGACTGTGTACAATAGGATTGTTACTATAACAGATATGGACTGTGTACAAGGGATTGTTGCTATAACAGATATGGACTGTGTACAAGGGATTGTTACTATAACAGATATGGACTGTGTACAATAGTATTGTTGCTATAACAGATATGGACTGTGTACAATAGGATTGTTGCTATAACAGATATGGACTGTGTACAATAGGATTGTTGCTATAACAGATATGGACTGTGTACAATAGGATTGTTACTATAACAGATATGGACTGTGTACAATAGGATTGTTGCTATAACAGATATGGACTGTGTACAATAGGATTGTTGCTATAACAGATATGGACTGTGTACAATAGGATTGTTACTATAACAGATATGGACTGTGTACAATAGGATTGTTACTATAACAGATATGGACTGTGTACAATAGGATTGTTGCTATAACAGATATGGACTGTGTACAATAGGATTGTTGCTATAACAGATATGGACTGTGTACAATAGGATTGTTACTATAACAGATATGGACTGTGTACAATAGGATTGTTACTATAACAGATATGGACTGTGTACAATAGGATTGTTGCTATAACAGATATGGACTGTGTACAATAGGATTGTTGCTATAACAGATATGGACTGTGTACAATAGGATTGTTGCTATAACAGATATGGACTGTGTACAATAGGATTGTTGCTATAACAGATATGGACTGTGTACAATAGGATTGTTGCTATAACAGATATGGACTGTGTACAATAGGATTGTTGCTATAACAGATATGGACTGTGTACAATAGGATTGTTGCTATAACAGATATGGACTGTGTACAATAGTATTGTTGCTATAACAGATATGGACTGTGTACAATAGGATTGTTACTATAACAGATATGGACTGTGTACAATAGGATTGTTGCTATAACAGATATGGACTGTGTACAATAGTATTGTTACTATAACAGTATGGACTGTGTACAATAGGATTGTTACTATAACGTGGCATCTCCAAATTGACAGGCGACACAATCAGAGCGCCAATAGAGAAGATAGATGTACGTCATCCAGCCAATCCTCACGGTCCACTAATCCAACTGGATGATAGATGGCCAATCCTCACGGTCCACTAATCCAACTGGATGATAGATGTACGTCATCCAGCCAATCCTCACGGTCCACTAATCCAACTGGATGATAGATATACATCATCCAGCCAATCCTCACGGTCCACTAATCCAACTGGATGATAGATATACATCATCCAGCCAATCCTCACGTCCACTAATCCAACTGGATGATAGATGTACGTCATCCAGCCAATCCTCACGGTCCACTAATCCCAACTGGATGATAGATGTACGTCATCCAGCCAATCCTCACGGTCCACTAATCCAACTGGATGATAGATATGCGTCATCCAGCCAATCCTCCACGGTCCACTAATCCAACTGGATGATAGATGCGTCATCAGCCAGTCCCTCACGGTCCCACTAATCCAACTGGATGATAGATATACATCATCCAGCCAATCCTCACGGTCCACTAATCCAACTGGATGATAGATATACATCATCCAGCCAATCCTCATGGTCACTAATCCAACCGGATGATAGATGTACATCATCCAGCCAATCCTCACGGTCCACTAATCCAACCGGATGATAGATGTACGTCATCCAGCCAATCCTCACGGTCCATACTAATCCAACCGGATGATAGATATACATCATCCAGCCAATCCTCAAAGTCCATACTAATCCAACTGGATGATAGATATACGTCATCCAGCCAATCCTCTGATCCCATACTAATCCAACTGGATGATAGATATGCGTCATCCAGCCAATCCTCACGGTCCACTAATCCAACCGGATGATAGATGTACGTCATCCAGCCAATCCTCACGGTCCATACTAATCCAACTGGATGATAGATATACGTCATCCAGCCAATCCTCAGTCCATACTAATCCCAACTGGATGATAGATGTACGTCATCCAGCCAATCCTCACGGTCCACTAATCCCAACCGGATGATAGATATACATCATCCAGCCAATCCTCACGGTCCACTAATCCAACCGGATGATAGATGTCGTCATCAGCCAAAAGCGTAACATCACGGAGGTCAGCAGTCCTTCCATCTTGGATTTACAGAGATTTTTAACCTATCCTGTGTGTTTTATAATCCCAGATTAAAGGATTGATAATTGAGTCCAGTTGTTTATGAAATGATTGATAATTGAGACCAGTTGTTTATGAAAGGATTGATAGTGAGACCAGTTGTTTATCAAAGGATTGATAATTGAGTCCAGTTGTTTATGAAAGGATTTATAATTGAGTCCAGTTGTTTATGAAAGATTGATAATTGAGTCCAGTTGTTTATGAAAGGATTTAGTTATGAATACTGGGTAATGAAAGGATTGATAATTGAGTCCAGTTGTTTATGAAAGGATTGATAATTGAGTCCCAGTTGTTTATGAAAGGATTGATAATTGAGTCCAGTTGTTTATGAAAGGATTTAGGTATGAATACTGGGATGTTCTGGTATAGGTAGAGCAGTTGTGAGAGGGAGAGACCATTTTAATGGCATTTAATTCTTCGAGCAGAGAAATTGGGAGAGTTCTCCAAAATTGTATGATTGCCTTGAGTTTTGGAAATTGTCTTTAGATAGTGAGAAGTATTGCTTGGTAACTACAATTTTCTGAAGATAACTTAAATGATATATGTTCTAACCAAGAGGTGTTTTGCAATCGTATTGGCATTAATTCACTCTTGTTCCAATTTATTCTGTATCCCGAGAAGGTACCAAACAAATTAATCAAATCAAAAATAGCTGGAATACTAGATTGGGGTTCTATTACATAGAGCAGAATATCATCTGCGTATAGAAATCTTATTTAGAGTGTCTTTAGTATTATAGCAGTGTATTTGCATGAGATCTGATTGCCTGAGCGAGAGGTTCAATAATTAGAGCGAAGAGCATAGGCGACAGCGCACAACCCTGCCTTGTCCC
>NW_026283872.1:0-7525 GCF_023373465.1 Oncorhynchus keta
GCTGTGTCCCTGATGGACTGTCTCACTGGACTGGGCTGTGTCCCCTGATGGACTGTCTCACTAGGGCTGTGTCCCTGATGGACTGTCTCACTAGGGCTGTGTCCCTGATGGGACCTGATGGACTGTCTCACTAGGGCTCTGTCCCTGATGGACTGTCTCACTGGGGCTGTGTCCCTGATGGGACCTGATGGACTGTTTCACGAGGGCTGTGTCCTGATGGGACCTGATGGACTGTCTCACTAGGGCTGTGTCCCCTGATGGGACCTGATGGACTGTCTCACTAGGGCTCTGTCCCTGATGGACTGTCTCACTAGGGCTGTGTCCCTAATGGGACCTTATGGACTGTCTCACTAGGGCTGTGTCCCTGATGGACTGTCTCACTGGAGCTGTGTCCCTGATGGACTGTCTCACTAGGGCTGTGTCCCGATGGGACCTGATGGACTGTCTCACTAGGGCTGTGTCCCTGATGGGACCTGATGGACTGTCTCACTAGGGCTGTGTCCCTGATGGACTGTCTCACTAGGGCTGTGTCCCTGATGGGACCTGATGGACTGTCTCACTAGGGCTGTGTCCCTGATGGACTGTCTCACGAGGGCTGTGTCCCTGATGGGACCTGATGGACTGTCTCACTAGGGCTGTGTCCCTGATGGACTATCTCACGAGGGCTGTGTCCCTGATGGGACCTGATGGACTGTCTCACTAGGGCTGTGTCCTGATGGGACCTGATGGACTGTCTCACTAGGGCTGTGTCCCTGATGGACTGTCTCACTAGGGCTGTGTCCCTGATGGACTGTCTCACTAGAGCTGTGTCCCTGATGGGACCTGATGGACTGTCTCACTAGGGCTGTGTCCCTGATGGACTGTCTCACTAGGGCTGTGTCCCTGATGGACTGTCTTACCAGAGCTGTGTCCCTGATGGCAACCTATTCCCTAGATACGGGACGGGTAGGGTAGCCTAGTGGTTATAACATTGGGTCAGTAACCGAAAGGTTGCTAGATTGAATCCCAAATTGACAAGGTATAAATCTGTCGTTCTGCCCCTGAACAAGTTAACCCACTGTTCCTAGACCAGTTAACCCACTGTTCCTAGACCAGTTAACCCACCGTTCCTAGACCATTTAACCCACTGTTCCTAGACCAGTTAACCCACCGTTCCTAGACCAGTTAACCCACTGTTCCTAGACCAGTTAACCCACTGTTCCTAGACCAGTTAACCCCCTGTTCCTAGACCAGTTAACCCACCGTTCCTAGACCAGTTAACCCACCGTTCCTAGACCAGTTAACCCACTGTTCCTAGACCAGTTAACCCACCGTTCCTAGACCAGTTAACCCACTGTTCCTAGACCAGTTAACCCACTGTTCCTAGACCAGTTAACCCCCTGTTCCTAGACCAGTTAACCCACCGTTCCTAGACCAGTTAACCCACCGTTCCTAGACCAGTTAACCCCCTGTTCCTAGACCAGTTAACCCACCGTTCCTAGACCAGTTAACCCACTGTTCCTAGACCAGTTAACCCACTGTTCCTAGACCAGTTAACCCACCGTTCCTAGACCATTTAACCCACTGTTCCTAGACCAGTTAACCCACTGTTCCTAGACCAGTTAACCCCCTGTTCCTAGACCAGTTAACCCACCGTTCCTAGACCAGTTAACCCACTGTTCCTAGACCAGTTAACCCACTGTTCCTAGACCAGTTAACCCCCTGTTCCTAGACCAGTTAACCCCCGTTCCTAGACCAGTTAACCCACTGTTCCTAGACCAGTTAACCCCTGTTCCTAGACCAGTTAACCCACCGTTCCTAGACCAGTTAACCCACCGCTCCTAGACCAGTTAACCCACTGTTCCTAGACCAGTTAACCCCTGTTCCTAGACCAGTTAACCCACCGTTCCTAGACCAGTTAACCCTGTTCCTAGACCAGTTAACCCCTGTTCCTAGACCAGTTAACCCACCGCTCCTAGACCAGTTAACCCACTGTTCCTAGACCAGTTAACCCCCTGTTCCTAGACCAGTTAACCCACCGTTCCTAGACCAGTTAACCCACTGTTCCTAGACCATTTAACCCACCGCTCTCTAGACCAGTTAACCCACTGTTCCTAGACCAGTTAACCCACCGCCTAGACCAGTTAACCCCTGTTCCTAGACCAGTTAACCCACTGTTCCTAGACCAGTTAACCCACCGTTCCTAGACCAGTTAACCCACTGTTCCTAGACCAGTTAACCCCTGTTCCTAGACCAGTTAACCCACCGTTCCTAGACCAGAAAACCCACTGTTCCTAGACCAGTTAACCCACTGTTCCTAGACCAGTTAACCCACCGTTCCTAGACCAGTTAACCCCCTGTTCCTAGACCAGTTAACCCACCGTTCCTAGACCAGTTAACCCACTGTTCCTAGACCAGTTAACCCACTGTTCCTAGACCAGTTAACCCACTGTTCCTAGACCAGTTAACCCACCGTTCCTAGACCAGTCAACCCACTGTTCCCCGGGAGGCCGTCATTGTAAATAAGAATTTGTTCTTAACTGCCTTGTTAAATTAAGGTCAAATAAAAAAGACACTATATATACAGCAGTATGTGGACACCCCTTCATCCACTATATATACAGCAGTATGTGGACACCTCTTCATCCACTATATATAAAGCAGTATGTGGACACCTCTTCATCCACTATATAAATAGGACACCCCTTCATCCACTATATATACAGCAGTATGTGGACACCCTCATCCACTATATATACAGGGACACCCTTCATCCACTATATATACAGCAGTATGAGGACACCCCTTCATCCACTATATATACAGCAGTATGTGGACACCCTTCATCCACTATATACAGCAGTATGTGGACACCCCTTCATCCACTATATATACAGCAGTATGTGGACACCCCTTCATCCACTATATATACAGCAGTATGTGGACACCTCTTCATCCACTATATATACAGCAGTATGTGGACACCCCTTCATCCACTATATATACAGCAGTATGTGGACACCCCTTCATCCACTATATATACAGCAGTATGTGGACACCCCTTCATCCACTATATATACAGCAGTATGTGGACACCCCTTCATCCACTATATATACAGCAGTATGTGGACACCCCTTCATCCACTATATATACAGCAGTATGAGGACACCCTTCATCCACTATATACAGTAGTATGTGGACACCCCTTCATCCACTATATACAGCAGTATGTGGACACCCCTTCATCCACTATATATACAGCAGTATGTGGACACCCCTTCATCCACTATATACAGCAGTATGTGGACACCCCTTCATCCACTATATATACAGCAGTATGTGGACACCCCTTCATCCACTATATATACAGCAGTATGTGGACACCCCTTCATCCACTATATATACAGCAGTATGTGGAGACCCTTCATCCACTATATATACAGCAGTATGTGGACACCCTTCATCCACTATATATACAGCAGTATGTGGACACCCCTTCATCCACTATATATACAGCAGTATGGACACCCTTCATCCACTATATACAGGACACCCCTTCATCCACTATATATACAGCAGTATGAGGACACCCCTTCATCCACTATATATACAGCAGTATGTGGACACCCCTTCATCCACTATATATACAGCAGTATGGACACCCCTTCATCCACTATATATACAGGACACCCCTTCATCCACTATATATACAGCAGTATGAGGACACCCCTTCATCCACTATATATACAGCAGTATGTGGACACCTCTTCATCCACTATATATACAGCAGTATGTGGACACCCCTTCATCCACTATATGTACAGCAGTATGTGGACACCCCTTCATCCACTATATATACAGCAGTATGTGGACACCCCTTCATCCACTATATATACAGCAGTATGTGGACACCCCTTCATCCACTATATATATATACAGCAGTATGTGGACACCCCTTCATCCACTATATATACAGCAGTATGTGGATACCCCTTCATCCACTATATATACAGCAGTATGAGGACACCCCTTCATCCACTATATATACAGGACACCCTTCATCCACTATATATACAGGACACCCCTTCATCCACTATATATACAGCAGTATGTGGACACCCCTTCATCCACTATATATACAGCAGTATGTGGATACCCCTTCATCCACTATATATACAGCAGTATGTGGACACCCCTTCATCCACTATATATACAGCAGTATGTGGATACCCCTTCATCCACTATATATACAGCAGTATGTGGACACCCCTTCATCCACTATATATACAGCAGTATGTGGACACCCCTTCATCCACTATATATACAGCAGTATGTGGATACCCCTTCATCCACTATATATACAGCAGTATGAGGACACCCCTTCATCCACTATATATACAGCAGTATGATGACACCCCTTAATCCACTATATATACAGCAGTATGTGGACACCCCTTCATCCACTATATATACAGCAGTATGTGGACACCTCTTCATCCACTATATATACTGGGAGGATGTGGACACCTCTTCATCCACTATATATACAGCAGTATGAGGACACTCCCTCATCCACTATATATACAGCAGTATGTGGACACCCCTTCATCCACTATATATACAGCAGTATGAGGACACTCCCTCATCCACTATATATACAGCAGTATGTGGACACCTCTTCATCCACTATATATACAGCAGTATGAGGACACTCCCTCATCCACTATATATACAGCAGTATGTGGATACCCCTTCATCCACTATATATACAGCAGTATGTGGATACCCCTTCATCCACTATATATACAGCAGTATGTGGACACCCCTTCATCCACTATATATACAGCAGTATGTGGACACCCCTTCATCCACTATATATACAGCAGTATGTGGACACCCCTTCATCCACTATATATACAGCAGTATGTGGACACCCCTTCATCCACTATATATACAGCAGTATGAGGACACCCCTTCATCCACTATATATACAGCAGTATGTGGACACCTCTTCATCCACTATATATACAGCAGTATGTGGACACCCCTTCATCCACTATATATACAGCAGTATGTGGACACCCCTTCATCCACTATATATACAGCAGTATGTGGACACCCCTTCATCCACTATATATACAGCAGTATGAGGACACCTCTTCATCCACTATATATACAGCAGTATGAGGACACCTCTTCATCCACTATATATACAGGACACCCCTTCATCCACTATATATACAGGACACCCCTTCATCCACTATATATACAGCAGTATGTGGACACCCCCTCATCCACTATATATACAGCAGTATGTGGACACCCCTTCATCCACTATATTTACAGCAGTATGTGGACACCCCTTCATCCACTATATATACAGCAGTATGAGGACACCCCTTCATCCACTATATATACAGCAGTATGTGGACACCCCTTCATCCACTATATATACAGCAGTATGTGGACACCCCTTCATCCACTATATATACAGCAGTATGTGGACACCCCTTCATCCACTATATATACAGCAGTATGTGGACACCTCTTCATCCACTATATATACAGGACACCCCTTCATCCACTATATATACAGCAGTATGTGGACACCCCTTCATCCACTATATATACAGCAGTATGTGGACACCCCTTCATCCACTATATATACAGCAGTATGTGGACACCCCTTCATCCACTATATATACAGCAGTATGTGGACACCCCTTCATCCACTATATATACAGCAGTATGTGGACACCCCTTCATCCACTATATATACAGCAGTATGTGGACACCCCTTCATCCACTATATATACAGCAGTATGTGGACACCCCTTCATCCACTATATATACAGCAGTATGAGGACACCTCTTCATCCACTATATATACAGGACACCCCTTCATCCACTATATATACAGCAGTATGAGGACACCCCTTCATCCACTATATATACAGCAGTATGTGGATACCCCTTCATCCACTATATATACAGCAGTATGAGGACACCCCTTCATCCACTATATATACAGCAGTATGATGACACCCCTTCATCCACTATATATACAGCAGTATGTGGACACCCCTTCATCCACTATATATACAGCAGTATGTGGACACCTCTTCATCCACTATATATACTGGGAGGATGTGGACACCTCTTCATCCACTATATATACAGCAGTATGAGGACACTCCCTCATCCACTATATATACAGCAGTATGTGGACACCCCTTCATCCACTATATATACAGCAGTATGAGGACACTCCCTCATCCACTATATATACAGCAGTATGTGGACACCTCTTCATCCACTATATATACAGCAGTATGAGGACACTCCCTCATCCACTATATATACAGCAGTATGTGGATACCCCTTCATCCACTATATATACAGCAGTATGTGGATACCCCTTCATCCACTATATATACAGCAGTATGTGGACACCCCTTCATCCACTATATATACAGCAGTATGTGGACACCCCTTCATCCACTATATATACAGCAGTATGTGGACACCCCTTCATCCACTATATATACAGCAGTATGTGGACACCCCTTCATCCACTATATATACAGCAGTATGTGGACACCCCTTCATCCACTATATATACAGCAGTATGTGGACACCCCTTCATCCACTATATACAGCAGTATGTGGACACCCTTCATCCACTATATATACAGCAGTATGAGGACACCCCTTCATCCACTATATATACAGCAGTATGTGGACACCCCTTCATCCACTATATATACAGCAGTATGAGGACACCCCTTCATCCACTATATATACAGCAGTACGAGGACACCCCTTCATCCACTATATATACAGCAGTATGTGGACACCCCTTCATCCACTATATATACAGCACTATGTGGACACCCCTTCATCCACTATATATACAGCACTATGTGGACACCCCTTCATCCACTATATATACAGCACTATGTGGACACCCCTTCATCCACTATGAGTGGATTCTACTATTTCAAACCGTCCTTCAGTGGACAACGCTTCCTGCCAGAATGCATAGTGCCAGCTGTAACGTTTGGTGGAGGAGGAATAATGGTCTGGGGCTGTTTTTCATGGTTCAGACTAGGCCCCTAAGTTCCAGTGAAGGGAAATCTTAACGCTACAGAATACAAGGACATTATAGAAGATTCTGTGCTTCCAACTTTGTGGCAACAGTTTGGGGAAGTCCCCTTCCTTGCTTTGTGTCCCCCCGTGTACAAAGCAAGGTCCCTACAGAAATGGTTTGTTGACATCGGTGTGGAAGAACTTGACTGGCATGCACAGAGCCCTGACCTCAACCTCATCGGACACCTTCGGGATGAATTGGAACTCTGACTGCGAGCTTAGTGAGGTCGGGCGATTAGGCCTGGCTCGCAGCCTAATCGCCCCCACCTCACTAATGCTCTTGTGGCTGAAAACACACCTGTATATAACACTGTGTTCTGTAACACCTGAAAACACACCTGTATATAACACTGTGTTCTGTAACACCTGAAAACACTGTAACACCTGAAAACACCT
>NW_026283873.1:0-9981 GCF_023373465.1 Oncorhynchus keta
CAGTACAGTACAGGGTTTGGTTATAGTGTCCACATGACTTACAGTACAGTACAGTACAGGGTTTGGTTATAGAGCCCACATGACTTACAGTACAGTACAGTACAGGGTTTGGTTATAGTGTCCACATGACTTACAGTACAGTACAGGGTTTGGTTATAGTGTCCACATGACTTACAGTACAGTACAGGGTTTGGTTATAGAGCCCACATGACTTACAGTACAGTACAGGGTTTGGTTATAGAGCCCACATGACTTACAGTACAGTACAGGGTTTGGTTATAGAGCCCACATGACTTACAGTACAGTACAGGGTTTGGTTATAGAGCCCACATGACTTACAGTACAGTACAGGGTTTGGTTATAGAGTCCACATGACTTACAGTACAGTACAGTACAGGGTTTGGTTATAGAGCCCACATGACTTACAGTACAGTACAGGGTTTGGTTATAGTGTCCACATGACTTACAGTACAGTACAGTGTTTGGTTATAGAGCCCACATGACTTACAGTACAGTACAGTGCAGGGTTTGGTTATAGGGTCCACATGACTTACAGTACAGTACAGGGTTTGGTTATAGAGCCCACATGACTTACAGTACAGTACAGTACAGGGTTTGGTTATAGTGTCCACATGACTTACAGTACAGTACAGGGTTTGGTTATAGAGCCCACATGACTTACAGTACAGTACAGGGTTTGGTTATAGTGTCCAGATGACTTACAGTACAGTACAGGGTTTGGTTATAGAGCCCACATGACTTACAGTACAGTACAGGGTTTGGTTATAGTGCCCACATGACTTACAGTACAGTACAGTACAGGGTTTGGTTATAGTGCCCACATGACTTACAGTACAGTACAGTACAGGGTTTGGTTATAGAGCCCACATGACTTACAGTACAGTACAGTACAGGGTTTGGTTATAGAGCCCACATGACTTACAGTACAGTACAGGGTTTGGTTATAGTGTCCACATGACTTACAGTACAGTACAGGGTTTGGTTATAGTGCCCACATGACTTTACAGTACAGTACAGGGTTTGGTTATAGAGCCCACATGACTTACAGTACAGTACAGGGTTTGGTTATAGAGCCCACATGACTTACAGTACAGTACAGGGTTTGGTTATAGTGCCCACATGACTTACAGTACAGTACAGGGTTTGGTTATAGTGTCCACATGACTTAGTACAGTACAGGGGTTTGTTTATAGTGTCACATGACTTACAGTACAGTACAGGGTTTGGTTATAGAGCCCACATGACTTACAGTACAGTACAGGGTTTGGTTATAGAGCCCACATGACTTACAGTACAGTACAGGGTTTGGTTATAGTGTCCCACATGACTTACAGTACAGTACAGGGTTTGGTTATAGAGCCCACATGACAGTACAGTACAGTACAGTACAGGGTTTGGTTATAGTGTCCACATGACTTACAGTACAGTACAGGGTTTGGTTATAGAGCCCATTGGCGACTTACAGTACAGTACAGGGTTTGGTTATAGTGTCCAGATGACTTACAGTACAGTACAGGGTTTGGTTATAGAGCCCACATGACTTACAGTACAGTACAGGGTTTGGTTATAGTGCCCACATGACTTACAGTACAGTACAGTACAGGGTTTGGTTATAGTGCCCACATGACTACAGTACAGTACAGTACAGGGTTTGGTTATAGAGCCCACATGACTTACAGTACAGTACAGTACAGGGTTTGGTTATAGTGTCCACATGACTTACAGTACGGTACAGGGTTTGGTTATAGTGCCCACATGACTTACAGTACAGTACAGGGTTTGGTTATAGAGCCCACATGACTTACAGTACAGTATAGTACAGGGTTTGTTATAGAGCCCACATGACTTACAGTACAGTACAGGGTTTGGTTATAGTGCCCACATGACTTACAGTACAGTACAGGGTTTGGTTATAGAGCCCACATGGCTTACAGTACAGTACAGGGTTTGGTTATAGTGTCCACATGACTTACAGTACAGTACAGGGTTTGGTTATAGAGCCCACATGACTTACAGCAGTACAGTACAGGGTTTGGTTATAGTATCCACATGACTTACAGTACAGTACAGGGTTTGGTTATAGAGCCCACATGACTTACAGTACAGTACAGGGTTTGGTTATAGTGCCCACATGACTTACAGTACAGTACAGGGTTTGGTTATAGTGCCCACATGACTTACAGTACAGTACAGGGTTTGGTTATAGAGCCCACATGACTTACAGTACAGTACAGTACAGGGTTTGGTTATAGTGCCCCATGACTTACAGTACAGTACAGGGTTGGTTATAGTGCCCACATGACTTACAGTACAGTACAGGGTTTGGTTATAGTGTCCACATGACTTACAGTACAGTACAGGGTTTGGTTATAGAGCCCACATGACTTACAGTACAGTACAGGGTTTGGTTATAGAGCCCACATGTACAGTACAGTACAGGGTTTGGTTATAGAGCCCACATGACTTACAGTACAGTACAGGGTTTGGTTATAGTGCCCACATGACTTACAGTACAGTACAGGGTTTTTGGTTATAGAGCCCACATGACTTACAGTACAGTACAGTACAGGGTTTGGTTATAGTGCCCACATGACTTACAGTACAGTACAGGGTTTGGTTACAGGCCACTTTGACTTACAGTACAGTACAGGGTTTGTAGAGCCCACATGACTTACAGTACAGTATAGTACAGGGTTTGGTTATAGAGCCCACATGACTTACAGTACAGTACAGGGTTTGGTTATAGAGCCCATACATGACTTACAGTACAGTACAGGGTTTGGTTATAGAGCCACATGACTTACAGTACAGTACAGGGTTTGGTTATAGTGTCCACATGACTTACAGTACAGTACAGGGTTTGGTTATAGAGCCCACATGACTTACAGTACAGTACAGGGTTTTTTGGTTATAGTGCCCACATGACTTACAGTACAGTACAGGGTTTGGTTATAGAGCCCACATGACTTACAGTAACAGCACAGGGTTTGGTTATAGTGCCCATGACTTACAGTACAGTACAGTACAGGGTTTGGTTATAGTGCCCACATGACTTACAGTACAGTACAGGGTTTGGTTATAGAGCCCATGACTTACAGTACAGTACAGGGTTTGGTTATAGTGCCCACATGACTTACAGTACAGTACAGTACAGGGTTTGGTTATAGAGCCCACATGACTTACAGTACAGTACAGTACAGTGTACAGTACAGTACAGGGTTTGGTTATAGTGTCCACATGACTTACAGTACAATTGCAGGGTTTGGTTACTCAGGCCCCATGACTTACAGTACAGTATAGTACAGGGTTTGGTTATAGAGCCCACATGACTTACAGTACAGTACAGGGTTTTGGTTATAGAGCCCACATGACTTACAGTACAGTACAGGGTTTGGTTATAGAGCCCACATGACTTACCCAGTACATTACAGGGTTTGGTTATAGTGTCCACATGACTTACAGTACAGTACAGGGTTTGGTTATAGAGCCCACATGACTTACAGTACAGTACAGGGTTTGGTTATAGTGTCCACATGACTTACAGTACAGTACAGGGTTTGGTTATAGAGCCCACATGACTTACAGTACAGTACAGTACAGGGTTTGGTTATAGTGTCCACATGACTTACAGTACAGTACAGGGTTTGGTTATAGAGCCCACATGACTTACAGTACAGTACAGTACAGGGTTTGGTTATAGTGTCCACATGACTTACAGTACAGTACAGGGTTTGGTTATAGAGCCCACATGACTTACAGTACAGTACAGGGTTTGGTTATAGTGTCCACATGACTTACAGTACAGTACAGGGTTTGGTTATAGAGCCCACATGACTTACAGTACAGTACAGGGTTTGGTTATAGTGCCCACATGACTTACAGTACAGTACAGTACAGGGTTTGGTTATAGTGCCCACATGACTTACAGTACAGTACAGTACAGGGTTTGGTTATAGAGCCCACATGACTTACAGTACAGTACAGTACAGGGTTTGGTTATAGTGTCACATGACTTACAGTACAGTACATGGTTTGGTTATAGTGTCCAGATGACTTACAGTACAGTACAGGGTTTAGTTATAAGAGCCCACATGACTTACAGTACAGTACAGGGTTTGAAGTTATGAATTGCCCACATGACTTTGGAGTACAGTACAGTACAGGGTTTGGTTATAGTGCCCACATGACTTACAGTACAGTACAGTACAGGGTTTGGTTATAGAGCCCACGTGACTTACAGTACAGTACAGTACAGGGTTTGGTTATAGTGTCCACATGACTTACAGTACAGTACAGGGTTTGGTTATAGTGTCCATGACTTACAGTACAGTACAGGGTTTGGTTATAGAGCCCACATGACTTACAGTACAGTATAGTACAGGGTTTGGTTATAGAGCCCACATGACTTACAGTACAGTACAGGGTTTTGGTTATAGAGTGACTTACAGTACAGTACAGGGTTTGGTTATAGAGCCACCATGACTTACAGTACAGTACAGGGTTTGGTTATAGTGTCCACATGACTTACAGTACAGTACAGGGTTTGGTTATAGAGCCCACATGACTTTACAGCACAGTACAGGGTTTGGTTATAGTGTCCACATGACTTACAGTACAGTACAGGGTTTGCTATAGAGCCCATGACTTACAGTACAGTACAGGGTTTGTTATAGTGCCCACATGATTACAGTACAGTACAGGGTTTGTTATAGTGCCCACGCGACTTACAGTACAGTACAGGGTTGGTTATAGTGCCCACATGACTTACAGTACAGTACAGGGTTTGGTTATAGTGCCCACATGACTTACAGTACAGTACAGGGTTGGTTATAGTGCCCACATGACTTACAGTACAGTACAGGGTTTGGTTATAGTGTCCACATGACTTACAGTACAGTACAGGGTTTGGTTATAGAGCCCACATGAATTACAGTACAGTACAGGGTTTGGTTATAGTGCCCACAGATGACTTGAGTACAGTACACAGGGGTTGGTTATAGTGCCCACTTACAGTACAGCACAGTACAGGGTTTGGTTATAGTGTCCCACACGACTTACAGTACATACAGGGGTTGGTTATAGTGCCCACATGACTTACGTTGGTGCACAGTACATAGTGTCCACATGACTTACAGTACAGTACAGGGTTTGGTTATAGAGCCCACATGACTTACAGTACAGTACAGGGTTTGGTTATAGAGCCCACATGACTTACAGTACAGTACAGGGTTTGGTTATAGTGCCCACATGACTTACAGTACAGTACAGGGTTTGGTTATAGTGCCCACATGACTTACAGTACAGTACAGGGTTTGGTTATAGTGCCCACATGACTTACAGTACAGTACAGGGTTTGGTTATAGTGCCCACATGACTTACAGTACATTACAGGGTTTGTTATAGTGTCCACATGACTTACTAGCACAGTACACAGGGTTTGGTTTATAGTGCCCACATGACTTACAGTACAGTACAGGGTTTGGTTATAGTGCCCACATGACTTACAGTACAGTACAGGGTTTGGTTATAGAGCCCACATGACTTACAGTACAGTACAGTACAGGGTTTTAGTTATAGTGTCCACATGACTTACAGTACAGTACATGGTTTGGATATAGAGCCCACATGACTTACAGTACAGTACAGTACAGGGTTTGATTATAGAGCATGACTTTACAGTACAGTACAGTACAGGGTTTGGTTATAGTGCCCACATGACTTACAGTACAGTACAGGGTTTGGTTATAGTGCCCACATGACTTACAGTACAGTACAGGGTTTGCTTATAGTGCCCACATGACTTACAGTACAGTACAGGGTTTGATTTATAGAGCCCACATGACTTACAGTACAGTACAGGGTTTGGTTATAGTGCCCACATGACTTACAGTACAGTACAGGGTTTGGTTATAGAGCCCACATGACTTACAGTACAGTACAGGGTTTGGTTATAGTGCCCACATGACTTACAGTACAGTACAGGGTTTGGTTATAGTGCCCACATGACCCATTACAGGGTTTGGTTATAGAGCCCACATGACTTACAGTACAGTACAGGGTTTGGTTATAGTGTCCACATGACTTACAGTACAGTACAGGGTTTGGTTATAGAGCCCAGTACAGTACAGTACAGGGTTTGGTTATAGTGCCCACATGACTTACAGTACAGTACAGGGGTTTGGTTATAGTGCCCACATGACTTACAGTACAGTACAGGGTTTGGTTATAGTGCCCACATGACTTACAGTACAGTACAGGGTTTGGTTATAGTGTCACATGACTTACAGTACAGTACAGGGTTTGGTTATAGTGCCCACATGACTTACAGTACAGTACAGGGTTTGTTTACAGTGCCCATGACTTACAGTACAGTGGGGTTTGGTTATAGAGCCCACATGACTTACAGTACAGTACAGGGTTTGGTTATAGTGTCCACATGACTTACAGTACAGTACAGGGTTTGGATATATATGACATTACAGTACAGTACAGTACAGTACAGGGTTTGGTTATAGAGCCCACATGACTTACAGTACAGTACAGTACAGGGTTTGAGTTCCACATGACTTACAGTACAGTACAGTAGAGTACAGGGTTTGTTATAGTGCCCACATGACTTACAGTACAGTACAGGGTTTGGTTATAGTGCCCACATGACTTACAGTACAGTACAGGGGTTTGGTTATAGGGCCCACATGACTTACAGTACAGTACAGTACAGGGTTTGGTTATAGGGCCCACATGACTTACAGTACAGTACAGTACAGGGTTTGTTATAGAGCCCACATGACTTACAGTACAGTACAGTACAGGGTTTGGTTATAGAGCCCACATGACTTACAGTACAGTACAATACAGGGTTTGGTTATAGTGTCCACATGACTTACAGTACAGTACAGGGTTTGGTTATAGAGCCCACATGACTTACAGTACAGTATAGTACAGGGTTTGGTTATAGAGCCCACATGACTTACAGTACAGTACAGGGTTTTGTTATAGAAATTTTTTATGACACAGTACAGTACGTTATAGTGTCCACATGACTTACAATACAGTACAGGGTTTGGTTATAGAGCCCACATGACTTTGTACAGTACAGTACAGTACAGGGTTTGGTTATAGAGCCCACATGACTTACAGTACAGTACAGGGTTTGGTTATAGTGTCCACATGACTTACAGTACAGTACAGGGTTTGGTTATAGACCCCACATGACTTACAGTACAGTACAGGGTTTGGTTATAGTGCCCACATGTACAGTACAGTACAGGGTTTGGTTATAGAGCCCACATGACTTACAGTACAGTACAGGGTTTGGTTATAGTGCCCACATGACTTACAGTACAGTACAGTACAGGGTTTGGTTATAGAGCCCACATGACTTACAGTACAGTACAGGGTTTGGTTATAGTGTCCACATGACTTACAGTACAGTACAGGGTTTGGTTATAGAGCCCACATGACTTACAGTACAGTACAGGGTTTGGTTATAGTGTCCACATGACTTACAGTACAGTACAGTACAGACTTCATAGCACAGTACAGTACAGTACAGGGTTTGGTTATAGAGCCCACCATGACTTACAGTACAGTACAGTACAGGGTTTGGTTATAGTGTCCACATGACTTACAGTACAGTACAGGGTTTGGTTATAGAGCCCACATGACTTACAGTACAGTACAGGGTTTGTTATAGTGCCCACATGACTTACAGTACAGTACAGGGTTTGGTTATAGTCCACATGACTTACAGTACAGTACAGGGTTTTGGTTATAGAGCCCACATGACTTACAGTACAGTACAGGGTTTGGTTATAGACCCACATGACTTACAGTACAGTACAGGGTTTGGTTATAGTGCCCACATGACCTACAGTACAGTACAGTACAGGGTTTGGTTATAGTGCACATGACTTTACAGTGTACTTATATTACATGACTTACAGTACAGTACAGGGTTTGGTTATAGAGCCCACATGACTTACAGTACAGTACAGTACAGGGTTTGGTGATAGAGCCCACATGACTTACAGTACAGTACAGGGTTTGTTATAGAGCCCACATGACTTACAGTACAGTACAGTACAGGGTTTGGTTATAGTGCCCACATGACTTACAAAGTACAGTACAGGGTTTGGTTATAAGGCCCACATGACTTACAGTACAGTACAGTAGAGTACAGGGTTTGGTTATAGTGCCACATGACTTACAGTACAGGGGTTTGGTTATAGTGCCCACATGACTTACAGTACAGTACAGGGTTTGGTTATAGAGCCCACATGACTTACAGTACAGTACAGTACAGGGTTTGGTTATAGAGCCCACATGACTTACAGTACAGTACAGTACAGGGTTTGGTTATAGAGTCCACATGACTTACAGTACAGTACAGTACAGGGTTTGGTTATAGAGCCCATGACTTTACAGTACAGGGTTTGGTTATAGTGTATAGTACAGTACAGGGTTTGGTTATAGAGCCCACATGACTTACAGTACAGTACAGGGTTTGGTTATAGAGCCCACATGACTTACAGTACAGTACAGGGTTTTGTTATAGAGCCCACATGACTTACAGTACAGTACAGGGTTTGGTTATAGTGTCCACATGACTTACAATACAGTACAGGGTTTGGTTATAGAGCCCACATGACTTACAGTACAGTACAGTACAGTACAGTACAGGGTTTGGTTATAGAGCCCACATGACTTACAGTACAGTACAGGGTTTGGTTATAGTGTCCACATGACTTACAGTACAGTACAGGGTTTGGTTATAGTGTCCACATGACTTATAGTACAGTACAGGGTTTGGTTATAGAGCCCACATGACTTACAGTACAGTACAGGGTTTGGTTATAGAGCCCACATGACTTACAGTACAGTACAGGGTTTGGTTATAGAGCCCACATGACTTACAGTACAGTACAGTACAGGGGTTTGGTTATAGAGCCCACATGACTTACAGTACAGTACAGGGTTTGGTTATAGTGTCCACATGACTTACAGTACAGTACAGGGTTTGGTTATAGAGCCCACATGACTTACAGTACAGTACAGGGTTTGGTTATAGTGCCCACATGACTTACAGTACAGTACAGGGTTTGGTTATAGTGCCCACATGACTTACAGTACAGTACAGGGTTTGGTTATAGTGCCCACATGACTTACAGTACAGTACAGGGTTTGGTTATAGAGCCCACATGACTTACAGTACAGTACAGGGTTTGGTTATAGTGCCCACATGACTTACAGTACAGTACAGTACAGGGTTTGGTTATAGTGCCCACATGACTTACAGTACAGTACAGTACAGGGTTTGGTTATAGAGCCCACATGACTTACAGTACAGTACAGTACAGGGTTTGGTTATAGAGCCCACATGACTTACAGTACAGTACAGTACAGGGTTTGGTTATAGTGCCCACATGACTTACAGTACAGTACAGTACAGGGTTTGGTTATAGTGTCCACATGACTTACAGTACAGTACAGGGTTTGGTTATAGAGCCCACATGACTTACAGTACAGTACAGGGTTTGGTTATAGTGCCCACATGACTTACAGTACAGTACAGTACAGGGTTTGGTTATAGAGCCCACATGACTTACAGTACAGTACAGTACAGGGTTTGGTTATAGTGCCCACATGACTTACAGTACAGTACAGGGTTTGGTTATAGTGCCCACATGACTTACAGTACAGTACAGGGTTTGGTTATAGAGCCCACATGACTTACAGTACAGTACAGTACAGGGTTTGGTTATAGAGCCCACATGACTTACAGTCAGTACAGTACAGGGTTTGGTTATAGAGCCCACATGACTTACAGTACAGCTACAGTACAGGGTTTGGTTATAGAGCCCACATGACTTACAGTACAGTACAGTACAGGGTTTGGTTATAGTGTCCACATGACTTACAGCACAGTACAGTACAGGGTTTGGTTATAGAGCCCACATG
>NW_026283874.1:0-10000 GCF_023373465.1 Oncorhynchus keta
ACATGGGGGTGTAGTGGCGTCGTCATGGGGGTGTAGTGGCGTCGTCATGGTGGTTTCGTCATGGGGAGTGTGGTGGTTCGTCATGGGGTGTAGTGAGCGTCGTCATGGGGTGTAGTGGCGTCGTCATGGGGTGTAGTGGCCACATGGGGTGTAGTAGTGCGTCGTCATGGGGTGTAGTGGCGTCATGGTGGTCATGGGGTGTAGTGGTCGTCATGGGTGTAGTAAATGCGTCATGGGGTGTAGTGGTCGGGGGTGTAGTGGTGTCGTCATGGTGGGGGTGTAGTGGCTTCGTCATGGGGTGTAGTGGCGTCATGGGGTGTAGTCATGGGGTGTAGTGGCGTCGTCATGGGGTGTAGTGATGGCGTCGTCATGGTGGTCAGTCATGGGGTGTAGTGGCTTCGTCATGGGGTGTAGTGGCGTCGTCATGGGGTGTAGTGGCGTCATGGGGTGGTGCCCCGTCATGGGGTGTAGTAAGCGTCGTCATGGGGTGTAGTGGCGTCGTCATAGGTGTGACGCATCATGGCGTCGTCATGGGGTGTAGTGGCGTCGTCATAGGGTGTAGTGGCGTCGTCATAGAGGGTGTAGTGGCGTCGTCATGGGGTGTAGTGGCGTCGTCATGGGGTGTAGTGGCGTCGTCATAGGGTGTAGTGGCGTCGTCATGGGGTGTGGTGGCGTCGTCATAGGGTGTAGTGGCGTCGTCATGGGGTGTAGTGGTCGTCATAGGGGTGTGGTCGTCATGGGGTGTGGCGTCGTCATGGGGTGTGGTGGCGTCGTCATGGGGTGTAGTGGCGTCGTCATGGGGTGTAGTGGCGTCGTCATGGGGTGTGGTGGCGTCGTCATGGGGTGTTGTGCGTCGTCATGGGGTGTAGTGGCGTCGTCATGGGATGTTGTCGTCATGGGTGTAGTGGCGTCGTCATGGGGCGTCGTCATGGTATGGGGCGTCGTCATGGGGGCGTCGTCATGGGGTGTAGTGGCGTCGTCATGGGGCGTCGTCATGGGGGGTGTAGTGGCGTCGTCATGAGGCGTCGTCATGTGGTGTAGTGGCGTCGTCATGGGGTCATGGGGTGTAGTGGCGTCGTCATGAGGCGTCGTCATGGCGTGTACTGATACGTCGTCATGGGGCGTCGTCATGTGGTGTAGTGGCGTCGTCATGGGGCGTAGTGGTGTCGTAAATCATGAGGCGTCGTCATAGGGTGTAGTGACGTCGTCATGTGGCGTCGTCATAGAGGTGTAGTGGCGTCGTCATGGGGCATAGGCGTCGTCATGGGGTGTAGTAAAGCGTCGTCATGGGTGGGCGTCGTCATGTAGTGGCGTCGTCATGGTGTAGTAGTCGTCATGAGCGTCATGAGTGTAGTGGCGTCGTCATGGGGTGTAGTGGTGTCGTCATGAGGCGTCGTCATGGGGTGTAGTGACGTCGTCATGGGGCGTCGTCATGGGGTGTAGTGGCGTCGTCATGGGGTGTAGTGGCGTCGTCATGGGTGTAGTGGCGTCGTCATGGGGTGTAGTGGTCATCATGGGGTGTAGTGGTGTCGTCATGGGGCGTCATCATGGGGTGTAGTGGCATCGTCATGGAGTGTAGTAAGCGTCGTCATGGGGTGTTGTGGTCATCATGGGGTGTAGTGGTGTCGTCATGGGGCGTCGTCATGGGGTGTAGTAAGCGTCGTCATGGGGTGTAGTGGCGTCGTCATGGGGTGTAGTGGCGTCGTCATGGGGTGTGGTGGCGTCGTCATGGGGTGTGGTAGCGTCGTCATGGGGTGTGGTAAGCGTCGTCATGGGGTGTAGTGGCGTCGTCATGGGGTGTAGTGGCGTCATCGTAGGGCGTCGTCATAGGGTGTAGTGGCGTCGTCGTGGGGCGTCGTCATGGGGTGTAGTAAGCGTCGTCATGGGGTGTAGTAAAGCGTCGTCATGGGGTGTAGTAAAGCGTCGTCATGGGGTGTAGTGGCGTCGTCATGGGGTGTAGTGGCGTCGTCATGGGGTGTAGTGGCGTCGTCATGGGGTGTAGTGGCGTCGTCATGGGGTGTAGTGGCGTCGTCATGGGGTGTAGTGGCGTCGTCGTGGGGCGTCGTCATGGGGTGTAGTGGCGTCGTCATGGGGTGTAGTGGCTTCGTCATGGGGTGTAGTGGCTTCGTCATGGGGTGTAGTGGCTTCGTCATGGGGTGTGGTGGCTTCGTCATGGGGTGTAGTGGCTTCGTCATGGGGTGTTGTGGTTTCGTCATGGGGTGTAGTGGCTTCGTCATGGGGTGTAGTGGCTTCGTCATGGGGTGTAGTGGCTTCGTCATGGGGTGTAGTGGCGTCGTCATGGGGTGTAGTGGCTTTGTCATGGGGTGTAGTGGAGTCATGGGGTCATGGGGTGTTCGTCATGGGGTGTAGTGGCTTCGTCATGGGGTGTAGTAGCCGTCATGGGGTGTAGTGGCGTCGTCATGGGGGTGTAGTAGCGTCGTCATGGTGGTTTCGTCATGGGGTGTAGTGGTTTTCGTCATGGGGGTGTAGTGGCGTCGTCATGGGGTGTAGTAGCTTTGTCATGGGGTGTAGTGGAGTCGTCATGGTGGGGCTTCGTCATGGGGTGTAGTGGCGTCGTCATGGGGTGTAGTGGCCGTCATGGGGTGTAGTGGCGTCGTCATGGGGTGTAGTGACGTCGTCATGGGGGTGTAGTGGCGTCGTCATGGGGTGTAGTGGCGTCGTCATGGGGTGTAGTGGCTTCGTCATGGGGTGTAGTGGCGTCGTCATGGGGCGTCGTCATGGGGTGTAGTGGCGTCGTCATGGGGTGTAGTGGCGTCGTCATGGGGTGTAGTGGCGTCGTCATGGGGTGTAGTGGCGTCGTCATGGTGGCTTCTTCATGGGGTGTAGTGGTTTCGTCATGGGGTGTAGTGGCGTCGTCATGGGGTGTAGTGGCGTCGTCATGGGGTGTAGTGGCGTCGTCATGGGGTGTAGTGGCGTCGTCATGGGGTGTAGTGGCTTCGTCATGGGGTGTAGTGGCCGTCATGGGGTGTAGTGGCGTCGTCATGGGGTGTAGTGGCTTTGTCATGGGGTGTAGTGGGTCGTCATGGGGCTTCGTCATGGGGTGTAGTGGCCGTCATGGGGTGTAGTGGCGTCGTCATGGGGTGTAGTGGCGTCGTCATGGGGTGTAGTAAAGCGTCGTCATGGTGGCGTATCATGGGGTGTAGTGGCGTCGTCATGGGGTGTAGTGGCCGTCATGGGGTGTAGTGGCGTCGTCATGGGGTGTAGTGGCGTCGTCATGGGGTGTAGTGGCTTCGTCATGGGGTGTAGTGGCGTCGTCATGGGGTGTAGTGGTTTCGTCATGGGGTGTAGTGGCGTCGTCATGGGGTGTGTAGTGGCGTCGTCATGGGGTGTAGGCTTCGTCATGGGGTTTCGTCATGGGGTGTAGTGGCGTCGTCATGGGGTGTAGTGGCTTTGTCATGGGGTGTAGTGGATCGTCATGGGGTGTGGTGGCTTCGTCATGGGGTGTAGTGGCTTCGTCATGGGGTGTAGTGGCGTCGTCATGGGGTGTAGTGGCGTCGTCATGGGGTGTAGTGGCGTCGTCATGGGATGTAGTGGCGTCGTCATGGGGTGTAGTGGTTTCGTCATGGGGTGTAGTGGCGTCGTCATGGGGTGTAGTGGCTTTGTCATGGGGTGTAGTGGGTCGTCATGGGGCTTCGTCATGGGGGTGTAGTGGCGTCGTCATGGGGTGTAGTGGCTTCGTCATGGGGTGTAGTGGGTCGTCATGGGTCATGGGGTGTAGTGGCGTCGTCATGGGGCGTAGTAGCGTCGTCATGGGGTGTAGTGGGGTCGTCATGGGGTGTAGTGGCTTTGTCATGGGGTGTAGTGGCGTCGTCATGGTGGCGTCGTCATGGGGTGTAGTGGCGTCGTCATGGGGTGTAGTGGCGTCGTCATGGGGGGTGTCATGAGGCGTCGTCATGGGGTGTAGTGACGTCGTCATGGTGGCGTCGTCATGGGTGTAGGGTGTAGTAGTGGTCGTCATGGGGTGTAGTGGCGTCGTCATGGGGTGTAGTGGCGTCGTCATGGGGTGTAGTGGCGTCGTCATGGGGCTTCGTCATGGGGTGTAGTGGCGTCGTCATGGGGTGTAGTGGCTTCGTCATGGGGTGTAGTGTCGCATGAGGTCGTCATGGGGTGTAGTGGCGTCGTCATGGTGGTTTCGTCATGGGGTGTAGTGAGCTTCGTCATGGGGTGTAGTGGCGTCGTCATGGGGTGTAGTGGCGTCGTCATGGGGTGTAGTGGCGTCGTCATGGGGGTGTCATGGGGTGTGGCGTCATGGGGTAGTGGTGTCGTCATGGGGTGGTAGTTTTCGTCATGGGGTGTAGTAAGCATCGTCATGGGGTGTAGTGGCGTCGTCATGGGGTGTTGTGGCGTCGTCATGGGGTGTAGTGGTGGTCGTCATAGTGGCGTCGTCATGGGGTGTAGTAGCGTCGTCATGGGGTGTAGTGGCGTCGTCATGGGGTGTAGTAAGCTTCGTCATGGGGTGTAGTGGCGTCGTCATGGGGTGTGGTCGTCATGGGGTGTAGTGAGCGTCGTCATGGGGTGTAGTTTCGTCATGGGGTGTAGTGGCGTCGTCATGGGGTGTAGTGGCTTTGTCATGGGTGTAGTGGCGTCGTCATGGGGCGTCGTCATGGGGTGTAGTGGCGTCGTCATGGGGTGTAGTGGCGTCGTCATGGGGTGTAGTGGCGTCGTCATGGGGTGTAGTGGCGTCGTCATGGGGTGTAGTGGCGTCGTCATGGTAGGTTTCGTCATAGGGGTGTAGTGGCGTCGTCATGGGGTGTAGTGGCTTTGTCATGGGGGTGTAGTGGCGTCGTCATGGGGCGTCGTCATGGGGTGTAGTGGCGTCGTCATGGGGTGTAGTGGCTTCGTCATGGGGTGTAGTGGCGTCGTCATGGGGTGTAGTGGCGTCGTCATGGGGTGTGGTGGCTTCGTCATGGGGTGTAGTGGTTTCGTCATGGGGTGTAGTGGCTTCGTCATGGGGTGTAGTGGCTTTGTCATGGGGTGTAGTGAGTCGTCATGGGGCTTCGTCATGGGGGTGTAGTGGTTTCGTCATGGGGTGTAGTGGCTTCGTCATGGGGTGTAGTGGCTTTGTCATGGGGTGTAGTGACGTCGTCATGGTGGTTTCGTCATGGGGTGTAGTGGCGTCGTCATGGGGTGTAGTGGCGTCATGGGGTGTAGTGGCGTCGTCATGGTGGCTTCGTCATGGGGTGTAGTGGTTTCGTCATGGGGTGTAGTGGCGTCGTCATGGGGTGTAGTGGCTTTGTCATGGGGTTTCGTCATGGGGTGTAGTGGCGTCGTCATGGGGTGTAGTGGCGTCGTCATGGGGTGTAGTGGCTTCGTCATGGGGTGTAGTGGCGTCGTCATGGGGTGTAGTGGCGTCGTCATGGGGTGTAGTGGCGTCGTCATGGGGTGTAGTGGCTTCGTCATGGGGTGTAGTGGCGTCGTCATGGGGTGTAGTGTTTTCGTCATGGGGTGTAGTGGCGTCGTCATAGGTGTAGTGGCGTCGTCATGGGGTGTAGTGGCGTCGTCATGGGGTGTAGTGGCGTCGTCATGGGGTGTAGTGGCTTCGTCATGGGGTGTAGTGGCGTCGTCATGGGGTGTAGTGGCGTCGTCATGGGGTGTAGTGGCTTCGTCATGGGGTGTAGTGGCGTCGTCATGGGGTGTAGTGGCGTCGTCATGGGGTGTAGTGGCGTCGTCATGGGGTGTAGTGGCGTCGTCATGGGGTGTAGTGGCGTCGTCATGGGGTGTAGTGGCGTCGTCATGGGGTGTAGTGGCGTCGTCATGGGGTGTAGTGGCGTCGTCATGGGGTGTAGTGGCGTCGTCATGGGGTGTAGTGGCGTCGTCATGGGGTGTAGTGACGTCGTCATGGTGGTTTCGTCATGGGGTGTAGTGGCTTCGTCATGGGGCGTAGTGGCGTCGTCATGGGGTGTAGTGGCGTCGTCATGGGGTGTAGTGGCGTCGTCATGGGGTGTAGTGGCGTCGTCATGGTGGTTTCGTCATGGGGTGTAGTGGCTTCGTCATGGGGTGTAGTGGCGTCGTCATAGGGTGTAGTGGCGTCGTCATGGGGTGTAGTGGCGTCGTCATGGGGTGTAGTGGCGTCGTCATGGGGTGTAGTGGCGTCGTCATGGGGTGTAGTGGCGTCGTCATGGGGTGTAGTGGCGTCGTCATGGGGTGTGGTGGCGTCGTCATGGGGTGTGGTGGCGTCGTCATGGGGTGTGGTGGCGTCGTCATGGGGTGTGGTGGCGTCGTCATGGGGTGTAGTGGCGTCGTCATGGGGTGTGGTGGCGTCGTCATGGGGTGTAGTGGCGTCGTCATGGGATGTAGTGGCGTCGTCATGGGATGTAGTGGCGTCGTCATGGGATGTAGTGGCGTCGTCATGGGGTGTAGTGGCGTCGTCATGGGGTGTAGTGGCGTCGTCATGGGGCGTAGTGGCTTCTTCATGGGGTGTAGTGGCGTCGTCATGGAGTGTAGTGGCGTCGTCATGGGGTGTTGTGGTCATCATGGGGTGTAGTGGTGTCGTCATGGGGCGTCGTCATGGGGTGTAGTGGCGTCGTCATGGGGCGTCATGGGGTGTCATGGGGCGTCGTCATGGGGTGTCGTGGCGTCGTCATGGGGCGTCGTCATGGGGTGTAGTGGCGTCGTCGTGGGGCGTCGTCATGGGGTGTAGTGGCGTCGTCATGGGGTGTAGTGGCGTCGTCATGAGGCGTCGTCATGGGTGTAGTGGCGTCGTCATGGGGTGTAGTGGCGTCGTCATGAGTGTAGGCGTCATGGGGTGTACTGACGTCATCATGGGGCGTCGTCATGGGGTGTAAGCGTCGTCATGGGGTGTAGTGGTTTTCGTCATGGGGTGTAGTCGTCATCATGGGGTGTGTGGTTTCGTCATGGGGTGTAGTGGCGTCGTCATGGGGCGTCATGGGGTGTAGTGGCTTTCGTCATGGGGTGTAGTGGCGTCGTCATGGGGTGTAGTGGCTTTGTCATGGGGCGTAGTCGTCATGGGGTGTAGTGGCGTCGTCATGGGGTGTAGTAGTGGCTTCGTCATGGGGGTGTAGTGGTCATAAGTGTGAGGCGTCGTCATGGGGTGTAGTGGCGTCGTCATGGGGTGTAGTGGTGTCATGGGGTGTAGGCGTCGTCATGGGGTGTAGTGGCGTCGTCATGGGGTGTAGCGTCGTCATGGGGTGTAGTGGCGTCGTCATGGGGTGTAGTGGTTTCGTCATGGGGTGTAGTGGTCGTCATGGGGTGTAGTGGCTTTGTCATGGGGTGTAGTGGACGTCGTCATGGGGCCATGGGTTTCGTCATGGGGTGTAGTGGCGTCGTCATGGGGTGTAGTGGCTTTGTCATGGGGTGTAGTGGTCATCATGGGGTGTAGTGGTCATCGTCATGGGGTGTAGTCGTCATAGGGTGGGGTGTAGTGGCGTCGTCATGGGGTGTAGTGGTTTTCGTCATGGGGTGTAGTGGCGTCGTCATGGGGTGTAGTGGGCGTCGTCATGGGGGTTTCGTCATGGGGTGTAGTGGCGTTGTCATGGGGGGTCGTCATGGGGTGTAGTGGCGTCGTCATGGGGTAGTGGCGTCATGGGGTGTAGTAAGCGTCGTCATGGGGTGTAGTGGCGTCGTGGGGTGTAGTGGGCGTCATGTAGTGGCGTCGTCATGGGGTGTAGTGGCGTCGTCATGGGGTGTAGTGGCGTCGTCATGAGTGGGTCGTCATGGGGTGTAGTGGCGTCGTCATGGGTGTAGTCGTCGTCATGGGGAGTCGTCATGGGGTGTCAGTGGCGTCGTCATGGGGTGTAGTGGCGTCGTCATGGGGTGTAGTGGCGTCGTCATGGGGTAGTCGTCATGGGGTGTAGTGGCGTCGTCATGGGGTGTAGTGGCTTTCGTCATGGGGTGTAGTGGCGTCGTCATGGGTCGTCATGGGGTGTAGTGGCGTCGTCATGGGGTAGTGGCGTCGTCATGGGGTGTAGTAGTTTCGTCATGGGGTGTAGTGGCGTCGTCATGGGGTGTAGTGGTGTCGTTGAGGCTTTGTCATGGGGTAGTACGTCGTCATGGGGCTTCGTCATGGGGTGTAGTGGTTTCGTCATGGGGTGTAGTGGCGTCGTCATGGGGTGTAGTGGCGTCGTCATGGGGTGTAGTGGTGTCATGGGGTGTAGTGGTGTCGTCATGGGGCGTCGTCATGGGGTGTAGTGGTTTCGTCATGGGGTGTAGTGGCGTCGTCATGGGGTGTAGTGCGTCGTCATGGGGTGTCATGGGGTCGTCATGGTGGTTTCGTCATGGGGTGTAGTGGCGTCGTCATGGGGTGTAGTGGCTTCGTCATGGGGTGTAGTGGAAGCGTCGTCATGGGGTGTGGTGGCGTCGTCATGGGGTGTAGTGGCGTCGTCATGGGGTGTGGTGGCGTCGTCATGGGGTGTAGTGTAGCGTCGTCATGGGGTGTAGTGGAGCGTCGTCGTCTTCGTCATGGGGTGTAGTGGCGTCATCATGGGGTGTAGTGGCTTCGTCATGGGGTGTAGTGGCGTCGTCATGGGGTGTAGTGGCTTCGTCATGGGGTGTAGTGGCGTCGTCATGGGGTGTAGTGGCGTCGTCATGGGGTGTAGTGGCTTCGTCGTCATCGGGGTGTAGTGGCGTCGTCATGGGTGTAGTAAGCGTCGTCATGGGGTGTAGTTTCGTCATGGGGGGTAACCGTCATAGGGTGTGGCGTCGTCATGTGGGTCGTCGTCAGTGGCGTCGTCATGGGGTGTAGTGGCGTCGTCATGGGGCGTCGTCATGGGGTGTAGTGTTTTCGTCATGGGGTGTAGTGGCTTCGTCATGGGGTGTAGTGGTTTCGTCATGGGGGTGTAGTGGCGTCGTCATGGGGTGTAGTGGCGTCGTCATGGGGTGTAGTGGCGTCGTCATGGGGGTGTAGTGGTTTCGTCATGGGGTGTAGTGGCGTCGTCATGGGGTGTAGTGGCGTCGTCATGGGGTGTAGTGGCGTCGTCATGGGGCGTCGTCATGGGGTGTAGTGGCGTCGTCATGGGGTGTAGTGGCTTCGTCATGGGGTGTAGTGGTCGTCATGGGGTGTAGTGGCGTCGTCATGGGGTGTAGTGGCGTCGTCATAGGTGGTGGGGTGTAGTGGCTTCGTCATGGGGTAGTGGGGCGTCGTCATGGGTGTAGTGGTCATGGGGCGTCGTCATAGGGGTGTAGTGGCGTCGTCATGGGTGGTGGCGTCGTCATGGGGTGTAGTGGCGTCGTCATGGGGTGTAGGCGTCGTCATGGGGTGTAGTGGCGTCGTCATGGGGCGTGTGGCGTCGTCATGGGGTGTAGGCGTCGTCATGGGGTGTAGTGGCGTCGTCATGGGGTGTAGGGCGTCGTCATGGGGTGTAGTGGCGTCGTCATGGGGCGTCGTCATGGGGTGTAGTGGCGTCGTCATGGGGTGTAGTGGTCGTCATGGGGTGAGGCGTCGTCATGGGGTGTAGTGGCGTCGTCATGGGGTGTAGTGGCGTCGTCATGGGGTGTAGTGGTCGTCGTCATGGGGATGTAGTGGCGTCGTCATGGGGTGTAGTGGCGTCGTCATGGGGTGGGCGTCGTCATGGGGTGTAGTGGCGTCGTCATGGGGGGCGTCGTCATGGGGTGTCATGGTAGGTCATGGGGTGTAAGCGTCGTCATGGGGTGTAGTGAGCGTCGTCATGGGGTGGGCGTCATGGGTCATGGGGTGTAGTGGCTTCGTCATGGGGTGTAGTGGCGTCGTCATGGGGTGTAGTGGCGTCGTCATGGGGTGTGGTGGTCGTCATGGGGTGTAGTGGCGTCGTCATGGGGGGCGTCTTCATGGGGTGTAGTGGCGTCGTCATGGAGTGTAGTGGCGTCGTCATGGGGTGTTGTGGTCATCATGGGGTGTAGTGGTGTCGTCATGGGCGTCGTCATGGGGTGTAGTGGCGTCGTCATGTAGTGGCGTCGTCATGGGGTGTAGTGGCGTCGTCATGGGGTGTAGTGGCGTCGTCATGGGGGTCGTCATGGCGTCGTCATGGGGGTGTAGTGGCGTCGT
>NW_026283875.1:0-23603 GCF_023373465.1 Oncorhynchus keta
TACATTTACATTTAAGTCATTTAGCAGACGCTCTTATCCAGAGCGACTTACAAATTGGTGCATTCACCTTATGACATCCAGTAGAATAGTCACTTTAAAATAGTGCATCTAAATCTTAAAGGGGGGTGAGAAGGATTACTTATCCTATCCTAGGTATTCCTTAAAGAGGTGGGGTTTCAGGTGTCTCCGGAAGGTGGGTGATTGACTCCGCTGTCCTGGCGTCGTGAGGGAGTTTGTTCCACCATTGGGGGCCAGAGCAGCGAACAGTTTTGACTGGGCTGAGCGGGAACTGTACTTCCTCAGTGGTAGGGAGGCGAGCAGGCCAGAGGTGGATGAACGCAGTGCCCTTGTTTGGGTGTAGGGCCTGATCAGAGCCTGGAGGTATTGAGGTGCCGTTCCCCTCACAGCTCCGTAGGCAAGCACCATGGTCTTGTAGTGGATGCGAGCTTCAACTGGAAGCCAGTGGAGAGAGCGGAGGAGCGGGGTGACGTGAGAGAACTTGGGAAGGTTGAACACCAGACGGGCTGCGGCGTTCTGGATGAGTTGTAGGGGTTTAATGGCACAGGCAGGGAGCCCAGCCAACAGCGAGTTGCAGTAATCCAGACGGGAGATGACAAGTGCCTGGATTAGGACCTGCGCCGCTTCCTGTGTGAGGCAGGGTCGTACTCTGCGGATGTTGTAGAGCATGAACCTACAGGAACGGGCCACCGCCTTGATGTTAGTTGAGAACGACAGGGTGTTGTCCAGGATCACGCCAAGGTTCTTAGCGCTCTGGGAGGAGGACACAATGGAGTTGTCAACCGTGATGGCGAGATCATGGAACGGGCAGTCCTTCCCCGGGAGGAAGAGCAGCTCCGTCTTGCCGAGGTTCAGCTTGAGGTGGTGATCCGTCATCCACACTGATATGTCTGCCAGACATGCAGAGATGCGATTCGCCACCTGGTCATCAGAAGGGGGAAAGGAGAAGATTAATTGTGTGTCGTCTGCATAGCAATGATAGGAGAGACCATGTGAGGTTATGACAGAGCCAAGTGACTTGGTGTATAGCGAGAATAGGAGAGGGCCTAGAACAGAGCCCTGGGGGACACCAGTGGTGAGAGCGCGTGGTGAGGAGACAGATTCTCGCCACGCCACCTGGTAGGAGCGACCTGTCAGGTAGGACGCAATCCAAGCGTGGGCCGCGCCGGAGATGCCCAACTTCGGAGAGGGTGGAGAGGGAGGATCTGATGGTTCACAGTATCGAAGGCAGCCGATAGGTCTAGAAGGATGAGAGCAGAGGAGAGAGAGTTAGCTTTAGCGGTGCGGAGCGCCTCCGTGATACAGAGAAGAGCAGTCTCAGTTGAATGACTAGTCTTGAAACCTGACTGATTTGGATCAAGAAGGTCATTCTGAGAGAGATAGCGGGAGAGCTGGCCAAGGACGGCACGTTCAAGAGTTTTGGAGAGAAAAGAAAAAAGGGATACTGGTCTGTAGTTGTTGACATCGGAGGGATTGAGTGTAGGTTTTTTCAGAAGGGGTGCAACTCTCGCTCTCTTGAGGACGGAAGGGACGTAGCCAGCGGTCAGGGATGAGTTGATGAGCGAGGTGAGGTAAGGGAGGAGGTCTCCGGAAATGGTCTGGAGAAGAGAGGAGGGGATAGGGTCGAGCGGGCAGGTTGTTGGGCGGCCGGCCGTCACAAGACGCGAGATTTCCTGATGACGTCTCATAGCCTGGAGAACAGTCAGACAACACGAGAACGACTGTTTCTCTCTCCTGATGTCGTCTCACAGCCTGGAGAACAGTCAGACAACACGAGAACGACTGTTTCTCTCTCTGATGACGTCTCACAGCCTGGAGAACAGTCAGACAACACGAGAGCGACTGTTTCTCTCTCCTGGTGACGTCTCATAGCCTGGAGAACAGTCAGACACACGAGAACAACTGTTTCTCTCTCTCCTGATGGCGCGTCTCACAGCCTGGAGAACAGTCAGACAACACGAGCGACTGTTCTCTCTCCTGATGTCGTCTCACAGCCTGGAGAACAGTCAGACAACACGAAGAGCGACTGTTCTCTCTCCTGATGTCGTCTCATAGCCTGGAGAACAGTCAGACATACGAGAGCGACTGTTTCTCTCTCCTGGTAGGCGATCTCACAGCCTGAGAACAGTCAGACAACAGGAAGCGACTGTTTCTCTCTCCCTGATGTCGTCTCTAGCCTGGAGAACAGTCAGACAACGAGAGCGACTGTTTCTCTCCCGTCGTCCACAGCCTGGAGAACAGTCAGACAACGGAAGCGACTGTTTCTCTCTCCTGATGACGTCTCACAGCCTGGAGAACAGTCAGACAACACGAGAACGACTGTTTCTCTCTCCTGATGTCGTCTCATAGCCTGAGAACAGTCAGACAACACGAGAACGACTGTTTCTCTCTCCTGATGTCGTCTCATAGCCTGGAGAACAGTCAGACAACACGAGAACGACTGTTTCTCTCTCCTGGTGACGTCTCATAGCCTGGAGAACAGTCAGACAACACGAGAACGACTGTTTCTCTCTCCTGATGTCGTCTCATAGCCTGGAGAACAGTCAGACAACACGATAATGACTGTTTCTCTCTCCTGATGTCGTCTCATAGCCTGGAGAACAGTCAGACAACACGAGAATGACTGTTTCTCTCTCCTGATGTCGTCTCATAGCCTGGAGAACAGTCAGACAACACGATAATGACTGTTTCTCTCTCCTGATGTCGTCTCATAGCCTGGAGAACAGTCAGACAACACGAGAATGACTGTTTCTCTCTCCTGATGTCGTCTCATAGCCTGGAGAACAGTCAGACAACACGAGAACGACTGTTTCTCTCTCCTGATGACGTCTCACAGCCTGGAGAACAGTCAGACAACCCGAGAACGACTGTTTCTCTCTCCTGATGTCGTCTCATAGCCTGGAGAACAGTCAGACAACACGAGAACGACTGTTTCTCTCTCCTGGTGACGTCTCACAGCCTGGAGAACAGTCAGACAACACGAGAACGACTGTTTCTCTCTCCTGGTGACGTCTCACAGCCTGGAGAACAGTCAGACTGGTTATAACATCCCAACACAGCAACAGAAGCTGTCTGTGAAGACATCATTAAGACAGAGAAACAGAACAGAATAAACAACACCTTTTGTTAGTGTGTTGTGTGTGTGTGTGTGTGTGTGTGTGTGTGTGTGTGTGTGTGTGTGTGTGTGTGTTGTAACTGATTTTGTAACAGTCTTGTGTATATTGTATCGTCTCATGTTATTCCTCAACAGTGAAGGTCAACATATTGAATATGTATCGCGTTCCCTGCACTTCACAGTTAGAGGTGTCAGTCTGATCGGCAGGCTGCGTGTTAGGAATGAGCTTGAGGAACACTGAGGATTGTGTGTGTGTGTGTGTGTGTGTGTGTGTCAGTGAGTGAGTGGTGAGTGTGTAGGTGTGAGTGAGTGAGTGAGTGGTGGTGAGTGAGTGAGTGAGTGAGTGAGAGTGTACGCTGTGAGGTGTGTGGCCCTGTGTGCCCTCCAGACACTCCACTCTCCTACTCTTGTGTGTAACCAGTATGACCAGACGCTGTGAGGAACGTGGTGGTGGTGGCCCTGAGGTGCTCAGACACTCCTGGTCTCCTACTCTTTATTAACCAGTATGACCAGACGCTGTGAGGTGATGTGGCCCTGCCAGGCCTCAGACACTCCTCTCTCCTACTCTTTATTAACCAGTATGACCAGACGCTGTGAGGAACGACGTCGGCCCCCCCAGGCCTCAGACACTCCTCTCTCCTACTCTTTATTAACCAGTATGACCAGACGCTGTGAGAACGACGTCGGCCCTGCCAGGCCTCAGACCTCCTCTCCTACTCTTTATTAACCAGTATGACCAGACGCTGTGAGGAACGACGTCGGCCTGCCAGGCCTCAGACCTCCTCTCTCCTACTCTTTATTAACCAGTATGACCAGACGCTGTGAACGATGTCGGCCCTGCCAGGGCCTCAGACACTCCTCTCTCCTACTCTTTATTAACCAGTATGACCAGACGCTGTGAGAACGACGTCGGCCCTGCCAGGCCTCAGACACTCCTCTCTCCTACTCTTTATTAACCAGTATGACCAGACGCTGTGAGGAACGATGTCGGCCCTGCCAGGCCTCAGACACTCCTCTCTCCTACTCTTTATTAACCAGTATGACCAGACGCTGTGAGGAACGACGTCGGCCCTGCCAGGCCTCAGACACTCCTCTCTCCTACTCTTTATTAACCAGTATGACCAGACGCTGTGAGGAACGATGTCGGCCCTGCCAGGCTCAGACACTCCTCTCTCCTACTCTTTATTAACCAGTATGACCAGACGCTGTGAGAACGACGTCGGCCCTGCCAGGCCTCAGACACTCCTCTCTCCTACTCTTTATTAACCAGTATGACCAGACGCTGTGAGGAACGACGTCGGCCCTGCCAGGCCTCAGACACTCCTCTCTCTCCTACTCTTTATTAACCAGTATGACCAGACGCTGTGAGGAACGACGTCGGCCCTGCCAGGCCTCAGACACTCCTCTCTCCTACTCTTTATTAACCAGTATGACCAGACGCTGTGAGGAACGATGTCGGCCCTGCCAGGCCTCAGACACTCCTCTCTCCTACTCTTTATTAACCAGTATGACCAGACGCTGTGAGGAACGACGCCGGCCCTGCCAGGCCTCAGACACTCCTCTCTCCTACTCTTTATTAACCAGTATGACCAGACGCTGTGAGGAACGATGTCGGCCCCTGCCGGGGCTCAGACACTCCACTCTCCTACTCTTTATTAACCAGTATGACCAGACGCTGTGAGGAACGACGTCGGCCCTGCCAGGCCTCAGACACTCTCTCCTACTCTTTATTAACCAGTATGACCAGACGCTGTGAGGAACGACTCTTTATTAACCGGCCCTGCCAGGCCTCAGACACTCCTCTCTCCTACTCTTTATTAACCAGTATGACCAGACGCTGAGGAACGATGTCGGCCCTGCCAGGCCTCAGACACTCCTCTCTCCTACTCTTTATTAACCAGTATGACCAGACGCTGTGAGGAACGACGTCGGCCCTGCCAGGCCTCAGACACTCTCCCTCTCCTACTCTTTATTAACCAGTATGACCAGACGCTGTGAGGAACGATGTCGGCCCTGCCAGGCCCTCAGACACTCCTCTCTCCTACTCTTTATTAACCAGTATGACCAGACGCTGTGAGGAGAACGTCGGCCCTGCTTCAGACACTCCTCTCTCCTACTCTTTATTAACCAGTATGACCAGACGCTGAGAGGAACGATGTCGGCCCTGCCAGGCTCAGACACTCCTCTCTCCTACTCTTTATTAACCAGTATGACCAGACGCTGTGAGGAACGACGTCGGCCCTGCCAGGCCTCAGACACTCCTCTCTCCTACTCTTTATTAACCAGCATGACCAGACGCTGAGAGGAACGACGTCGGCCCTGCCAGGCCTCAGACACTCTCTCACAATACTCCCGAGGATTCACCACAAACACAACATATCCAAGAATCTAATTTCAAGTTAGTTTCTGAATTAGCATTTTAAGTAAATGTGAAGTGTTTATTATTTCAGGAAGTCTTAATTTGCCCACAATGATTAATTAAAAGCCCATCTTAAAGAACGTGGATCGAATTGTGTTCCTTTTGTTGTTGTTGATAAAGAAGACAATTAAAAACGTTGCTGGTCTGGGCAGCACAGCGAGGCAGAGGCCTGGTAACAAGAGGAAACACATCCCTCTGTTTCCTAATGTCTTCATTTGGAGGGGAGGTGGGAGGAGGTGAGGGAGGGAGGGGAGGTGGGAGGGGAGGGAGGAGGGGAGGTAGGAGGGGAGGTGGGAGGGGAGGTAGGAGAGGGGAGGTGGGAGGGGAGGGGAGGAGGGGAGGTAGGAGAGGGAGGTGGGAGAGAGGAAAGAGGGAGGGAGGGAAGGAGGAAGAGGGAGGAAAAGAGGGAAGGAGGAAGAGAGGGAGGGAAGGAGGAAGAGGGAGGCAAAGAGGGAAGGAGGAAGAGAGGGAGGGAAGGAGGAAGAGGGAGGCAAAGAGGGAAGAGGGAAGAGGGAGGCAAAGAGGGAAGGAGGAAGAGAGGGAAGGAGGAAGAGGGAGGGAGGAAGAGGGAGTGGAGGAGGAAGAGAGGGAAGGAGGAAGAGGGAGGGAGGAAGAGGGAGTGGAGGAGGAAGGGAAGGAGGGGGAAAGGCACCGACAGCTGGTTTGGAACACCTGTCTGGCAGCCTCCGCAGGCGCTGTGGGCGAGACGTATCCCAAGATGCAGCAGGAGGCGAGGGCAAGGTCTGTGAGTCAGTGCCGATGGGTAAAGAGGCGCTTGGCACCTGTTGTGGCAACAGGATTACACAAGACCTTACAACGAGAGGAGAGGAGGAGTGGTGTGCCAGACGAGGCTCCACTGGGCTTCAGCTCCACACAACGACACCTCCTCCCCGAGAGGCTGAGGTCGGGCTGCATCCCAAAACGAGCTCCACTGAGCTTCAGCTCCACACAACGACACCTCCTCCCCGAGAGGCTGAGGTCGGGCTGCATCCCAAAAACGGCTCCACTGGGCTTCAGCTCCACACAACGACACCTCCTCCCCCGAGGCTGAGGTCGGGCTGCATCCCAAACGAGCTCCACTGGGCTTCAGCTCCACACAACGACACCTCCTCCCGAGAGGCTGAGGTCGGGCTGCATCCCAAAACGAGCTCCACACAACGACACCTCCTCCCCGAGAGGCTGAGGTCGGGCTGCATCCCAAAACGAGCTCCACTGGGCTTCAGCTCCACACAACGACACCTCCTCCCCGAGAGGCTGAGGTCGGGCTGCATCCCAAAACGGCATTTATGATCATTTAAAGTCAAGACATTCAGGCTACACACGTTTCCAATAAAACAAATCAAATCCAGTTTCATCTGTCACATGCGCTAAAAGACGACGGGTTTTGACTTTACGGCGAAATACTTTCCAATGATAGAGTTAAAAATATATAAAATACAATTAAAATAGTAAAACAAGAGGAATAAAATACGCAGGTTGTCATTTGTCGCCATGACGTTTGTCGTCCAGGTCGTCGTCGTGACTCTCGCCCAGGTCGACGTTTGTCGTCGTGACTCTCGCCCAGGTCGACGTTTGTCGTCGTGACTCTCGCCCAGGTCGACATGGTGACTCTCGCCCAGGTCGACGTGGTGACTCTCGCCCAGGTCGACGTGGTGACTCTCGCCCAGGTCGACGTGGTGACTCTCGCCCAGGTCGACGTGGTGACTCTCGCCCAGGTCACGTGGTGACTCTCGCCCAGGTCGGCGTGGTGACTCCGCCCAGGTCGGCGTGGTGACTCCCCGCCCAGGTCGACGTGGTGACCCGCCCAGGTCGACGTGGTGCCCCAGGTCGACGTGGTGACTCTCGCCCAGGTCGACGTGGTGACTCTCGCCCAGGTCGACGTGGTGACTTCGCCCAGGTCGACGTGGTGACTCTCGCCCAGGTCGACGTGGTGACTCTCGCCCAGGTCGACGTGGTGACTCTCGCCCAGGCCGACGTGGTGACTCTCGCCCAGGTCGTCGTCTTGGTCGGGCGTGACTCGCCCAGGTTGACGCCCAGGTTGGTCGCAGGTCGCGTGGTGACTCTGGCCCAGGTTGACGTGACTTGGTCGCCATGACTCTCGTCCAGGTTGACGTCCTCGTGACTCTCGCCCAGGTCGACGTCTTGGTGTCGTGACTCTCACCCAGGTCGCGCCTTGGCCCGTGACTCGTCCAGGTCGCGCCTTGGTCGCCGTGACTCGTCAGGTCGATCGTGACTCTCGCCCAGGTCGACGCCTTGGTCGCCGTGACTCTTGGCGACGCCAGTGCTCCCGTGACTCTCGTCCAGGTCGACGCCAGGTCGTCGTGACTCTTGGTCGGCCTTGAGCCGCCGTGACTCGTCCAGGTCGTACCGCCCGTGACTGGTCGCCGTGTGACTCGTCCAGGTCAGCGCCTTGATCGCCGTGGCTCTCGTCCAGGTCGACGCCTTGGTCGTCAGGCGCCTCTCGTGCCCAGGTCGACGCCTTGAGTACGCCGGCTCTTGGTCGCGAGTACGCCCCGTGACTCGTCCAGGTCGACGTCTTGGTCGTCATGACTCTCGTCCAGGTTGACCTTTTGTGGTCATGACTCGCCCAGGCTGACCTCTTGTCGTCAGCGACTCGTCCAGGTTGACCTTTTGTCGCCATGACTCTCGTCCAGATTGACCTTTGTCGCCATGACTCGTCCAGATTGACCTTTTGTCGCCATGACTCTCGTCCAGGTTGACCTTTTGTCGTGAGCATGGTGGCGGCAGCATCATGCTGTGGGGGACTGGGGAGACTAATCAGGATGAAGAACCCCGGCAACATCCCTACGGTGAAGCATGGTGGTGGTCATGCTGTGGGGACTGGGAGACTAGTCAGGATGAAGGAAACCCGCAACATCATACGGTGAAGCCTGGTGGTGGCACCATCATGCTGTAGGGGACTGGGGACTCGTCAGGATGAAGGAAACCCTGGCAACATCCCTACGGTGAAGCATGGTGGTGGCAGCATCATGCTGTGGGGGACTGGGAGATAGTCAGGATGAAGGAAGCCTGGCAACATCCCTACGGTGAGCATAATTGGTGGCAGCATCATGCTGTAGAGGGGACTGGGGACTAGTCAGGATGAAGCCTGGCAACATCCCTGCGGTGAAGCATGGTGGTGGCAGCATCATGCTGTGGGGGACTGGGAGACTAGTCAGGATGGAGGTAAAGATGAGAAGGAGCAGACAGAGATCCTTAGTGAAACCTGCTCAGACGCTCAGGACCTCAGACTGGGTGAAAACCTGCTCCAGAGCGCTCAGGACCTCAGACTAACAGGGTCTGAATACTTATGTTACGTGATATTTTGTTTTAAATTCTTAATAAATTAGCAATGACCTATATTTACATTCATTATGAGGAATTGCGTGTAGATTGATGAGGGGGAAAAAAATCTATTTAATCAATTTTAGAATAAGGCTGTAACGTAACAAAATGTGGGGGAGAAAGTCAAGGGGTCTGAATACTTTCTGAACCCACTGTGAATCTACTTGAAAATCTGTGGCCAAACCTGAACACGGTTGCCTAGCAACGAACAACCGCCCATTTGACAGAGCTGGAAGAACGTGTTGCATTAACCAGGTGTGAAAACATCTCAAAGACTTGGACCCAGAAAGAGGCAAATCGCTGCCGAATGTGTTTCCACAACGTATCGACTCAGGGGTGTGAATACTTACGTAAAAGCACTTCCTGTCTTTCATGTTCAGTAAACGTGCGAACATTTACCTAGAAATGTGTTTTCACTTTGTTACTATGGTGTACTGTGTATAGATGGGTGAGATATTTTATTTTATTTTATTAAAGCCGTTTTGAATGTGGTTTAAACAACAAACGTGGAATAAGTCAAAGGGTCTGAATACTCCCAGAAGGGACAGGAAAGTACCAGAACCAATTCAGCAGAGGGACACATTTCTCTCTCCCAGAAGGGACAGGAAGTACCAGAACCAATTCAGCATAGGGACACATTCCTCCTCTCCCAGAAGGACAGGAAGTACCAGAACCAATTCAGCAGTGGGACACATTCTCCTCTCCAGGAAGTCAGAACCAATTCAGCAGAGGACAATTCAGAAGGACAGGAAGTACCAGAACCAATTCAGCAGAGAGGACACATTCCTCCTCTCCCAGAAGGACAGAAAGTACCAGAACCAATTCAGAGTGGGACACATTCCTCCTCTCCCAGAAGGGACAGGAAGTACTAGAACCAATTCAGCAGTGGGACACATTCCTCCTCTCCCAGAAGGGACAGGAAGTACTAGAACCAATTCAGCAGTGGGACACATTCCTCCTCTCCCAGAAGGACAGGAAGTACCAGAACCAATTCAGCAGTGGGACACATTCCTCCTCTCCCAGAAGGGACAGGAAGTACCAGAACCAATTCAGCATAGGGACACATTCCTCCTCTCCCAGAAGGGACAGGGAAGTACCAGAACCAATTCAGCAGTGGGACACATTCCTCCTCTCCCAGAAGGGACAGGAAGTACCAGAACCCAATTCAGCAGAGGGACACATTCCTCCTCTCCCAGAAGGACAGGAAGTACCAGAACCAATTCAACAGTAGGACACATTCCTCCTCTCCCAGAAGGGACAGGAAGTACCAGAACCAATTCAGCAGAGGACACATTCCTCTCTCTCCCAGAAGGACAGGAGTACCAGTACCAATTCAGCATAGGGAACCTCCTCTCAGCAGAGGGGCCAGAACCAATTCAACATGGGACACCTCCTCTCCCAGAAGGGACAGGAAGTACCGGAACCAATTCAGCAGAGGGACACATTCCTCCTCTCCCAGAAGGGACAGGAAGTACCAGAACCAATTCAGCAGTGGGACACATTCCTCCTCTCCCAGAAGGGACAGGAAGTACCAGAACCAATTCAGCAGAGGGACACATTCCTCCTCTCCCAGAAGGGACATTGTTGTTCATGAAGGAGAAGCTACATTACCTTGTTGTTCATGAAGGAGTAGCTACATTACCTGGTTGTTCATGAAGGAGTAGCTACATTACCTTGTTGTTCATGGAGGAGTAGCTACATTACCTTGTTGTTCATGGAGGAGTAGCTACATTACCTTGTTGTTCATGAAGGATTGGCTACATTACCTTGTTGTTCATGAAGGATTGGCTACATTACCTTGTTGTTCATGGAGGAGTAGCTACATTACCTTGTTGTTCATGGAGGATTGGCTACATTACCCTGTTGTTCATGAAGGAGTAGCTACATTACCTTGTTGTTCATGGAGGAGTAGCTACATTACCTTGTTGTTCATGGGGGAGTAGCTACATTACCTTGTTGTTCATGAAGGAGTAGCTACATTACCTTGTTGTTCATGGAGGAGTAGCTACATTACCTTGTTGTTCATGGAGGAGTAGCTACATTACCTTGTTGTTCATGGAGGAGTAGCTACATTATCTTGTTGTTCATGGAGGAGTAGCTACATTACCTTGTTGTTCGTGGAGGAGTAGCTACATTACCTTGTTGTTCATGAAGGAGTAGCTACATTACCTTGTTGTTCATGGAGTAGCTACATTACCTTGTTGTTCATGGAGGATTGGCTACATTACCCTGTTGTTCATGAAGGAGTAGCAACATTACCTTGTTGTTCATGAAGGCTTTGAGGCACTGGATGACTTTATGCTGGCTCTTCTTGTCAGGTTTATCCTGGCTACAGAGACAACAGACAGAGAGTCATCACTTGCTTTGGCAATGTTAACACATGTTTCCCATGCCAATAAAGCCCCTTGAATTGAATTGAGAGTAGAGAGAGAGACAGAGGTAAGCAAGAGGTAGAGGTAGAGAGAAGTAGAGAGAGAGAGGTAGAGGTAGAGAGAGGTAGAGAGAGGTAGAGAGAGGTAGAGAGAGATAGAGAGAGGTAGAGAGAGGTAGAGAGAGGTAGAGAGAGGTAGAGAGAGAGAGAAGAAGAGAGAGGTAGAGAGAAGAAGAGAGAGGTAGAGAGGGAGGGCGCAGGAGAGAGAGGGAGGGCGCAGGAGAGGAGGGAGGCGCAGGAGAGAGGGAGGCGCAGGAAGAAACACGAAGAGAGGGGGAGAGGAAGAAAGCAGGAGAAAACACGAAAAGCGGGAAGAGGGAAGCGCAGGAGAAACACGAAAAGCGGGGAGAGAGAGGGCGGAGAGAGAAGAGGGAAGCGGGAGAGAGAAGGGAGAGGAGAAGCGGGAGAGAGAGGGAGAGAGGGAGAGAGGAGAGAGAGGGAGAGAGAGGGGAGGCGCAGGGAGAGCGCAGAAGAGAGGGAAGAGGCGCAGGAAAACCGAAAGCGGGAGAAAGGAGCGCAGGAGGGAAGGCGCAGGAAGAGAAAGGCGGGAGGGAGGGAGGCGCAGAAACCTGGAGGAGGAGGAGCGCAGGAGAAGGAAGCCTGAGCGGGAGAGAGGAGGCGCAGGAGAGAGCACGAAGAGCGGGAGAGAGGGGAGGGGCGCAGGGAAAGAGCACGAGCGGGGAGAGGGCGCAGGAAGAACCGGCGGGAGAGAGGAGGCGCAGGAGAAGCAGAAAGCGGAGAAAGGAGCGCAGGGAAAACTTTCTGAAAAGCCCAGAGAGAGGAAGGGGCGCAGGAAAACACGAAGAAGCGGGAAGAGGGAAGGGCGCAGGAGAGAACGCACGAAGGCGGGAGAAGAGAGGAGGCGCAGGAAAGGAAGCACGAAAGCGGGGAGAGAGGAGGCGCAGGAAAACGGCCCGGGAGAAAGGAGAAGGGAAGCGCAGAGAGAAGCACGAAAGGAGAGAGCGAGGGCGCAGGAAGAAGAGAAGCGCAGGAAAACGAAAGCGGGAGAGAGAGGAGGGCGCAGGAGAGAGCACGGCGGGAGAGAGAGGGAGGCGCAGGAGGAGGAGAGCGGAGAGAGCACGGCGGGAGAGAGGAGGCGCAGGCAGGAGAGGGCACGAAAGCGGAGAGGAGGGAGGAGCGCAGGAGAGAGCACGAAGGCGGGAGAGAGGAGGCGCAGGAGGAGGAGGAGCGGGAGAGGAGGGCGGGAGGAAGCACGAAGGCGGGAGAGAGGCGCAGGAGGAAAACACGAAAGCGGGAGAGAGGGAGGCGCAGGAGAGAGCACGAAAGCGGGAGAGAGGGAGGGCGCAGGAGGAGAAACGAAGGCGGGAGAAGGAGGCGCAGAGAAACACGAGGCGGGAGAGAGGAGGGCGCAGGAGAGAGCACGAAGGCGGGAGAAGAGGAGCGCAGGAAAAGCACGAGAAAGCTGGGAGAGGAGGGCGCAGAGAACACGAGCGGGGAGAGAAGGAGAGCGCAGGAAAACGAAAGCAGGAGAGAGAGGAGCGCAGAAGCACTAGGGAAAAGAGAGGAGAGCGCAGGAGAACGAAGAGCGGGGAGAGGAAGGCGCAGGGAGAAGGCAACACGAAGAGCGGGAAGAGAGAGGAGGCGCAGGAAAACACGAAAGGAGAGAAGAGGAGGCGCAGGAAAACGAAGAAGAGCGGAGAGAGAAGGAGGAGCGCAGGAAAACAGCGGGAGAAGAGAAGGGAGGAGCGCAGGAAAACACGAAAGAGGAGCGCAGGAGGAGAGGCGCTGAGGCGAGAGAGGGAGAGAGCGCAGGAGGAAGCCTGGGCGGGAGAGAAGGGAGGCGCAGGAGAAACACGAAGCGGGAGAGAGGAGGGCGCAGGAGAGCACGAAAAGCGGGAGAGAGAGGGGAGGCGCAGGAAAACCTGGCGGGAGAGAGGAGAGCGCAGGAGAGAGCACGAAAGCGGGAGAGAGGGAGGCGCAGGAAAGCACCAAAGAGCGGGGAGAGGAGGGCGCAGGAAACACGAAAGGCGGGAGAGAGGAGGCGCAGGAAGAGCACGAAAGCGGGGAGAGAGAGGAGAAGCAGGAGGAAAACACGAAGAGCGGGGAGAGAGAAGAGGGCGCAGGAAAACACGAGCGAGAGGGAGGAGCGCAGGAAACACGAAGGCGGGAAGGAGAGGCGCAGGAAAACAGGCAGGAAGAGAGGGAAAGCAGGAAAGCACGAAGGCGGGAGAGAGGGAGGGCGCAGGAAAGCACGAAGGCGGGAGAGAAGCGCAGGAGGGCGCAGGAGAGGCACGAAGGCGGGAGAGAGAGGGAGGGCGCAGGAGAGAGCACGAAGGCGGGAGAGAGAGGGAGGGAGAGAGTAGAGATGAGATGAACATTTATATTGAACATGTGATGTTTCTACATTGAGTAAATGCAGTCAGTGCGTGCGTGCGTGCGTGCGTGTGTGTGTGTGCATACGGTCTGTGTGTCCTTACTGTTTCTTGTGGAGCAGCTTCTCCAGAATGTCTAGCAGCAGTCCCAGACCCTCGTGGCCAAAACTCTGCACCCAGCTGGGGGAGAAGGAAAAACAGCTCATAAATAAATAAACCTCTGATTATCCAAAGTGGTCGTTGAAACTCATCTATTGGTCACTGGATGGACGAGACCTGAGGCTACTGTACCACCAACTGAATTCTGCTCTGCCCCAGAGGAGACCAGAGGCTACTGTACCACCAACTGAATTCTGCTCTGCCCAGAAGAGACCAGAGGCTACTGTACCACCAACTGAATTCTGCTCTGCCCAGAGGAGACCAGAGGCTACTGTACCACCAACTGAATTCTGCTCTGCCCAGAGGAGACCAGAGGCTACTGTAACCACCAACTGAATTCTGCTCTGCCCAGAGGAGACCAGAGGCTACTGTACCACCAACTGAATTCTGCTCTGCCCAGAGGAGACCAGAGGCTACTGTACCACCAACTGAATTCTGCTCTGCCCAGAGGAGACCAGAGGTTACTGTACCACCAACTGAATTCTGCTCTGCCCAGAGGAGACCAGAGGCTACTATACCACCAACTGAATTCTGCTCTGCCCAGAGGAGACCAGAGGGCTACTGTACCACCAACTGAATTCTGCTCTGCCCCAGAGGACCCCTGATGTTCCCCACATGAGGATTTTACCAGGAACCCTACGGTCTCATGAGTCTTCAAGTACCCCCTGAGTACCCCCAGGGATCCTAGTACCCCTGAGGATAGACCAAGTACCCCCAGGGATCCTAGTACCACCTGTAGATAGGCCAAGAACCCCCAGGGATCCTAGTACCCCCTGAGGATAGACCAAGTACCCCCAGGGATCCTAGTACCCCTCGAGGATAGCTTAAATAACCCCAGCGATCCCAGTACCCCATGAGGATAGACCAAGTACCCCCGGGGATCCTATTACCCCCTGATAGGCCAAGTACCCCCAGGGATCCTTGTACCCGTGTAGATAGACCAAGTACCCCCAGGGATCCTGGTACCCCGTGTAGATAGACCAAGTACCCCCAGGGATCCTGGTACCCCCTGAGGATAGACCAAGTACCCCCAGAGGTCCTCGTACCCTCTGTAGATAGGCCAAGTATACAAAGGGGTCCTCGTACCACCTGAGGATAGAACAAGTACCCCCAGGGATTCGAGTACCCCCTGCTTGGGAACAACTGGACTAGATGATAACTGTATCTGGTCTCAACGAGTGCACTACACAGAACAGAGAGGTTCCATTTTGGAAACGCCCTACCTAACGATCCATACTTGACTAGAGAGCTGGATCCATACTACACTAGAGAGCTGGATCCATACTTGACTAGAGAGCTGGATCCATACTAGACTAGAGAGCTGGATCCATACTAGACTATAGAGCTGGATCCATACTAGACTATAGAGAGCTGGATCCATACTAGACTAGAGAGCTGGATCCATACTAGACTATAGAGCTGGATCCATACTAGACTAGAGAGCTGGATCCATACTAGACTAGAGAGCTGGATCCATACTAGACTAGAGAGCTGGATCCATACTAGACTAGAGAGCTGGATCCATACTAGACTAGAGAGCTGGATCCATACTAGACTAGAGCTGGAGCCATACTAGACTAGAGAGCTGGATCCATACTAGACTAGAGAGCTGGATCCATACTAGACTAGAGAGCTGGATCCATACTAGACTAGAGAGCTGGATCCATACTAGACTAGAGAGCTGGATCCATACTAGACTAGAGAGCTGGATCCATACTAGACTAGAGAGCTGGATCCATACTAGCTGGACTAGAGAGCTGGATCCATACTAGACTAGAGAGCTGGATCCATACTAGACTAGAGAGCTGGATCCATACTAGACTAGAGAGCTGGATCCATACTAGACTAGAGAGCTGGATCCATACTAGACTAGAGAGCTGGATCCATACTAGACTATAGAGCTGGATCCATACTAGACTAGAGAGCTGGATCCATACTAGACTATAGAGCTGGATCCATACTAGAGCTGGACTAGAGAGCTGGATCCATACTAGACTATAGAGAGCTGGATCCATACTAGACTAGAGAGCTGGATCCATACTAGACTATAGAGCTGGATCCATACTAGACTAGAGAGCTGGATCCATACTAGACTATAGAGCTGGATCCATACTAGACTATAGAGCTGGATCCATACTAGACTATAGAGCTGGATCCATACTAGACTATAGAGCTGGATCCATACTAGACTATAGAGCTGGATCCATACTAGACTAGAGAGCTGGATCCATACTAGACTAGAGAGCTGGATCCATACTAGACTAGAGAGCTGGATCCATACTAGACTATAGAGCTGGATCCATACTAGACTAGAGAGCTGGATCCATACTAGACTATAGAGAGCTGGATCCATACTAGACTAGAGCTGGATCCATACTAGACTATAGAGCTGGATCCATACTAGACTAGAGAGCTGGATCCATACTAGACTAGAGCTGGATCCATACTAGACTAGAGAGCTGGATCCATACTAGACTATAGAGCTGGATCCATACTAGACTAGAGAGCTGGATCCATACTGGACTATAGAGCTGGATCCATACTAGACTAGAGAGCTGGATCCATACTAGACTAGAGCTGGATCCATACTAGACTATAGAGCTGGATCCATACTAGACTATAGAGAGCTGGATCCATACTAGACTAGAGAGCTGGATCCATACTAGACTAGAGAGCTGGATCCATACTAGACTAGAGAGCTGGATCCATACTAGACTAGAGAGCTGGATCCATACTAGACTAGAGCTGGATACCTAGAGAGCTACTAGACTAGAGAGCTGGATCCATACTAGACTAGAGAGCTGGATCCATACTAGACTAGAGAGCTGGATCCATACTAGACTAGAGAGCTGGATCCATACTAGACTAGAGAGCTGGATCCATACTAGACTATAGAGCTGGATCCATACTAGACTAGAGAGCTGGATCCATACTAGACTAGAGAGCTGGATCCATACTAGACTAGAGAGATGGATCCATACTAGACTAGAGCTGGATCCATACTAGACTAGAGAGCTGGATCCATACTAGACTAGAGAGCTGGATCCATACTAGACTAGAGAGCTGGATCCATACTAGACTAGAGAGCTGGATCCATACTAGACTAGAGAGCTGGATCCATACTAGACTATAGAGAGCTGGATCCATACTAGACTAGAGAGCTGGATCCATACTAGACTAGAGAGCTGGATCCACTAGACTAGAGCTGGATCCATACTAGACTAGAGAGCTGGATCCATACTAGACTAGAGAGCTGGATCCATACTAGACTATAGAGCTGGATCCATACTAGACTAGAGAGCTGGATCCATACTAGACTAGAGAGCTGGATCCATACTAGACTATAGAGCTGGATCCATACTAGACTATAGAGCTGGATCCATACTAGACTAGAGAGCTGGATCCATACTAGACTATAGAGAGCTGGATCCATACTAGACTAGAGAGCTGGATCCATACTAGACTAGAGAGCTGGATCCATACTAGACTAGAGAGCTGGATCCATACTAGACTAGAGAGCTGGATCCATACTAGACTAGAGAGCTGGATCCATACTAGACTAGAGAGCTGGATCCATACTAGACTAGAGAGCTGGATCCATACTAGACTAGAGCTGGATCCATACTAGACTAGAGCTGGATCCATACTAGACTAGAGAGCTGGATCCATACTAGACTAGAGAGCTGGATCCATACTAGACTAGAGAGCTGGATCCATACTAGACTAGAGAGCTGGATCCATACTAGACTCTAGAGAGCTGGATCCATACTAGACTAGAGAGCTGGATCCATACTAGACTAGAGAGCTGGATCCATACTAGACTAGAGAGCTGGATCCATACTAGACTAGAGCTGGATCCATACATAGACTAGAGAGCTGGATCCATACTAGACTATAGAGCTGGATCCATACTAGACTAGAGAGCTGGATCCATACTAGACTAGAGAGCTGGATCCATACTAGACTAGAGAGCTGGATCCATACTAGACTAGAGAGCTGGATCCATACTAGACTAGAGAGCTGGATCCATACTAGACTAGAGAGCTGGATCCATACTAGACTAGAGAGCTGGATCCATACTAGACTAGAGAGCTGGATCCATACTAGACTAGAGAGCTGGATCCATACTAGAGAGAGCTGGACTAGAGAGCTGGATCCATACTAGACTATAGAGAGCTGGATCCATACTAGACTAGAGAGCTGGATCCATACTAGACTAGAGAGCTGGATCCATACTAGACTAGAGAGCTGGATCCATACTAGACTAGAGCTGGATCCATACTAGACTAGAGCTGGATCCATACTAGACTAGGCTGGAGAGCTGGATCCATACTAGCTGGATCCATACTAGACTAGAGAGCTGGATCCATACTAGACTAGAGAGCTGGATCCATACTAGACTAGAGAGCTGGATCCATACTAGACTAGAGAGCTGGATCCATACTAGACTAGAGAGCTGGATCCATACTAGACTAGAGAGCTGGATCCATACTAGACTAGAGAGCTGGATCCATACTAGACTAGAGAGCTGGATCCATACTAGACTAGAGAGCTGGATCCATACTAGACTAGAGAGCTGGATCCATACTAGACTAGAGAGCTGGATCCATACTAGACTAGAGAGCTGGATCCATACTAGACTAGAGAGCTGGATCCATACTAGACTAGAGAGCTGGATCCATACTAGACTGGATCCATACTAGACTAGAGAGCTGGATCCATACTAGACTAGAGAGAGCTGGATCCATACTAGACTAGAGAGCTGGATCCATACTAGACTCCATACTAGACTAGAGAGCTGGATCCATACTAGACTAGAGAGCTGGATCCATACTAGACTAGAGAGCTGGATCCATACTAGACTAGAGAGCTGGATCCATACTAGACTAGAGAGCTGGATCCATACTAGACTAGAGAGCTGGATCCATACTAGACTAGAGAGCTGGATCCATACTAGACTATAGAGAGCTGGATCCATACTAGACTAGAGAGCTGGATCCATACTAGACTAGATAGCTGGATCCATAGAGCTGGATCCATACTAGACTAGAGAGCTGGATCCATACTAGACTAGAGAGCTGGATCCATACTAGACTAGAGAGCTGGATCCATACTAGACTAGAGAGCTGGATCCATACTAGACTAGAGAGCTGGATCCATACTAGAGAGCTGGATCCATACTAGACTAGAGCTGGAGCTGGATCCATACTAGACTAGAGAGCTGGATCCATACTAGACTAGAGAGCTGGATCCATACTAGACTAGAGAGCTGGATCCATACTAGACTAGAGAGCTGGATCCATACTAGACTATAGAGCTGGATCCATACTAGACTAGAGAGCTGGATCCATACTAGACTAGAGAGCTGGATCCATACTAGACTAGAGAGCTGGATCCATACTAGACTAGAGAGCTGGATCCATACTAGACTAGAGAGCTGGATCCATACTAGACTAGAGAGCTGGATCCATACTAGACTAGAGAGCTGGATCCATACTAGACTAGAGAGCTGGATCCATACTAGACTAGAGAGCTGGATCCATACTAGAGCTGGATCCATACTAGACTAGAGAGCTGGATCCATACTAGACTAGAGAGCTGGATCCATACTAGACTAGAGAGCTGGATCCATACTAGACTAGAGAGCTGGATCCATACTAGACTAGAGAGCTGGATCCATACTAGCTGGATCCATACTAGACTAGAGAGCTGGATCCATACTAGACTATAGAGAGCTGGATCCATACTAGACTAGAGAGCTGGATCCATACTAGACTAGAGAGCTGGATCCATACTAGACTAGAGAGCTGGATCCATACTAGACTAGAGAGCTGGATCCATACTAGACTAGAGAGCTGGATCCATACTAGACTATAGAGCTGGATCCATACTAGACTAGAGAGCTGGATCCATACTAGACTATAGAGCTGGATCCATACTAGACTAGAGAGCTGGATCCATACTAGACTAGAGAGCTGGATCCATACTAGACTAGAGAGCTGGATCCATACTAGACTAGAGAGCTGGATCCATACTAGACTAGAGAGCTGGATCCATACTAGACTAGAGAGCTGGATCCATACTAGACTAGAGAGCTGGATCCATACTAGACTATAGAGCTGGATCCATACTAGACTAGAGAGCTGGATCCATACTAGACTAGAGAGCTGGATCCATACTAGACTAGAGAGCTGGATCCATACTAGACTAGAGAGCTGGATCCATACTAGACTAGAGAGCTGGATCCATACTAGACTAGAGAGCTGGATCCATACTAGACTAGCTGGATCCATACTAGACTAGAGCTGGATCCATACTAGACTAGAGAGCTGGATCCATACTAGACTAGAGAGCTGGATCCATACTAGACTAGAGAGCTGGATCCATACTAGACTCGAGAGCTGGATCCATACTAGAGAGCTGGATCCATACTAGACTAGAGAGCTGGACATAGAGAGCTGGATCCATACTAGACTATAGAGCTGGATCCATACTAGACTGGATCCATACTAGACTAGAGAGCTGGATCCATACTAGACTAGAGATCCATACTAGCTGGATCCATACTAGACTAGAGAGCTGGATCCATACTAGACTAGAGAGAGCTGGATCCATACTAGACTAGAGAGCTGGATCCATACTAGACTAGAGAGCTGGATCCATACTAGACTAGAGAGCTGGATCCATACTAGACTAGAGAGCTGGATCCATACTAGACTAGAGAGCTGGATCCATACTAGACTAGAGAGCTGGATCCATACTAGACAAGAGAGCTGGATCCATACTATAGAGATCCATACTAGAGAGCTGGATCCACTAGACTACAGAGCTGGATCCATACTAGACTACAGAGCTGGATCCACTAGACTAGAGAGCTGGACTAGAGAGCTGGATCCATACTAGACTAGAGCTGGAGAGCTGGATCCATACTAGACTAGAGAGCTGGATCCATACTAGACTAGAGAGCTGGATCCATACTAGACTAGAGAGCTGGATCCATACTAGACTAGAGCTGGAGCTAGAGAGCTGGATCCATACTAGACTAGAGAGCTGGATCCATATAGACTAGAGCTGGATCCATACTAGACTACAGAGCTGGATCCATACTAGACTAGAGAGCTGGATCCATACTAGACTAGAGAGCTGGATCCATACTAGACTCGAGAGCTGGATCCATACTAGACTAGAGAGCTGGATCCATACTAGACTAGAGAGCTGGATCCATACTAGACTAGAGAGCTGGATCCATACTAGACTAGAGAGCTGGATCCATACTAGACTCGAGAACTGGGACGCCATGTTAAAAACGTGATGAAAGCCAAGCGTCCCTGGAGTGGCTGGCCTGAGTGTGTTTTTATAACCTATTAAAAACCGTCAGCACATTCAGACAGGCGAAGGAGAACTCCTCCCGACGGAACCGACAGACGAAGCACTGAATGGACGTAAAACACGCTGATCGGAGTCCATTTTAAAATCACATCTCCTTCAAAAGAAAAACAACTAAAACCTCTCTCTCCTTTTAGCCCCTCAATCCCCCTGTGGGGCGACCGTCTAATAATAATCTATTTAATAATGCTATTTAATAATGCTATTTAATAATGCTATTTAATAATGCTATTCCCCGTCTATAATCGAGGAAAAAAATAGATGAATTCCCAGAGCTGTTATTTCTCAAAGTTGTTTATTACACAAAGCTTAGGCTGTTTGAGTGGGAATATCATGTGTGATTCAGGGGTTTCAGAGCTGAGGGGAGGACAGACAGGAAGTACAGACAGACATAATCCTGCCTGCTAGGAGGCTGATCCATACTTCTTTCATGTCACTTTCAACTTCTCACAGAGGATTTACCCGAGCGCTTCAAACCTTCAGCAAACGTGAGAGCAGTGTGAGCTCTGTCCCTTTCAGACGTGACGGTAGTGTGAGCTCTGTCCCTTTCAGACGTGACGGTAGTGTGAGCTCTGTCCCTTTCAGACGTGACGGTAGTGTGAGCTCTGTCCCTTTCAGACGTGACGGTACAGTGTGAGCTCTGTCCCTTTCAGATGTGATGGCAGTGTGAGCTCTGTCCCTTTCAGACAATGACGGTACAGTGTGAGCTCTGTCCCTTTCAGACGTGACGGTAGTGTGAGCTCTGTCCCTTTCAGACGTGACGGTAGTGTGAGCTCTGTCCCTTTCAGACGTGACGGTAGTGAGCTCTGTCCCTTTCAGACGTGACTGCAGTGTGAGCTCTGTCCCTTTCAGACATGAGAGCAGTGTGAGCTCTGTCCCTTTCAGGCGTGACGGTAGTGTGAGCTCTGTCCCTTTCAGACGTGATGGCAGTGTGAGCTCTGTCCCTTTCAGATGTTAGAGCAGTGAGCTCTGTCCCTTTCAGGCGTGACGGTAGTGTGAGCTCTGTCCTTTCAGACATGAGGCAGTGTGAGCTCTGTCCCTTTCAGACGTGACGGTAGTGTGAGCTCTGTCCCTTTCAGACGTGATGGCAGTGTGAGCTCTGTCCCTTTCAGGCGTGACTGCAGTGTGAGCTCTGTCCCTTTCAGATGTTAGAGCAGTGAGCTCTGTCCCTTTCAGACGTGACGGTAGTGTGAGCTCTGTCCCTTTCAGACGTGACGGTAGTGTGAGCTCTGTCCCTTTCAGACGTGAGAGCAGTGTGAGCTCTGTCTCTTTCAGACGTGACGGCAGTGTGAGCTCTGTCCCTTTCAGACGTGATGGCAGTGTGAGCTCTGTCCCTTTCAGACGTGACGGCAGTGTGAGCTCTGTCCCTTTCAGACGTGATGGTAGTGTGAGCTCTGTCCCTATCAGACGTGACAGTACAGTGTGAGCTCTGTCCCTTTCAGACGTGAGAGCAGTGTGAGCTCTGTCCCTTTCAGACGTGAGAGCAGTGTGAGCTCTGTCCCTTTCAGGCGTGAGACAGTGTGAGCTCTGTCCCTTTCAGACGTGACGGGTGACAGTGTGAGCTCTGTCCCTTTCAGACGTGACGGTAGTGTGAGCTCTGTCCCTTTCAGACGTGAGAGTGAGCAGTGTGAGCTCTGTCCTTTCAGACGTGACGGTAGTGTGAGCTCTGTCCCTTTCAGACGTGAGAGCAGTGTGAGCTCTGTCCCTTTCAGGCGTGATGGCAGTGTGAGCTCTGTCCCTTTCAGATGTGATGGCAGTGTGAGCTCTGTCCCTTTCAGACGTGAGAGCAGTGTGAGCTCTGTCCCTTTCAGACGTGACGGCAGTGTGAGCTCTGTCCCTTTCAGACGTGATGGCAGTGTGAGCTCTGTCCCTTTCAGACGTGAGAGCAGTCAGCCACGGTACAGTGAGCTCTGTCCCTTTCAGACGTGAGAGCAGTGTGAGCTCTGTCCCTTTCAGACGTGAGAGCAGTGTGAGCTCTGTCCCTTTCAGACGTGATGGCACAGTGTGAGCTCTGTCCCTTTCAGACGTGACTGCAGTGTGAGCTCTGTCCCTTTCAGACGTGACGGTACAGTGTGAGCTCTGTCCCTTTCAGACGTGACTGCAGTGTGAGCTCTGTCCTTTCAGACGTGACGGTACAGTGTGAGCTCTGTCCCTTTCAGATGTGATGGCAGTGTGAGCTCTGTCCCTTTCAGACGTGAGCAGTGTGAGCTCTGTCCCTTTCAGGCGTGATGGCAGTGTGAGCTCTGTCCCTTTCAGACGTGAGCTCTGTCCCTTTCGGTACAGTGTGAGCTCTGTCCCTTTCAGATGTGATGGCAGTGTGAGCTCTGTCCCTTTCAGTACGTGACTGCAGTGTGAGCTCTGTCCCTTTAGCAATACGTAACCGAACGTAAAGGCTAC